>NW_007253641.1:1488-97263 GCF_000164805.1 Carlito syrichta | reverse complement strand
AAATATAAATGCATGTATTTACATAAATTGTTTATAAAATAGAAAATTAAAATTTTTTTTCTAGGATCTCTAGCAATGCATTTTATTTTTACATAGTAATTGCCATTATACAGAGTCTCTAGAGCTCTATTTTAATTCATGTATATATTTTCATGAGGCAAGGCCTACTTTTTTTGTTGTTCGATGTTGTTTTATCATAAGATTTACTTGATCATCTTCCTATTGTGGACCAGTTAGAGTAAAACAGTTTACCTGGATATAAAAAATTCTCTTTTCTTGATTCATTGCTAATCTCCCCTTTTCCAAGTTGTTTCAATAAGTGGTTCTCCTCATCTGATGAACATCTGAATCACCTTTGGAGATTATAAAAATAAACAGGTTAATTTGTCCTTTACCAGACTTACTGAATCAGAATCTGTGGGGGGGTCCCTGCTTATGATTTTGTAAAGGCTACTCAGGAGATTTTGATGAAGAAGCCTGCATTGATTATATTGGACAGATATATTTATATATATATGACTCTGTGGCTACTGCTAAAATCAGCTTCAGAACAACAATTATCTTCTTTTTAAACACACACACACACTTATTATAATTTCCATGTAATTATAGCGACAATAGACATAGCAAGACACTATGGACTGTTTTACGTTTTCTGCTAGTATTGTGGGTTTATGGAACTCATAGTTCCTGAACTAGATTATAAACTAAACAATTGAAAACTAGGTTTCTGTTTCCTCTGTATCCCCAGAGTACTTAGCACAGAGCTAAGCTCACAATGGGGTCTATGTTCCTATTTACTTGCTATTTAATTCCCTCTTTCATGGCACTACTCTGTTGTCTTCTTCCTTCCTGACCCTTTAAATGGAGCTGACCACACATTCCCACTGGGAAGTGGGTGGTGAGACAGCTGCAGTCTCTGGTGTTTGTGCAGGCTCAACCTGACTTGCCTATGCACACCTTTCCCCGGTTGATTGAGTTCAGCTCCCATGGTTCTTCTCTCTTGGTTTTAGGGTTCTTAGAGATTCATTCACTCATTCAAACATTTACTGAATCCCCATCTGTCTATGCCAGACACTGAAAACAGAAAAGTTAATACCATAACCTATCTGCCAGCGAGGCTCTCACTATCTGGTGGTAGAACTGTGTAAGAGAAACTTCCTCAGAGAGAGAAGTCAGGCAGCCAGTCCTGCCCTCTGTGCTAGGGTCTACTGTCCAAACTACATGCTCTAGCTCACATTATGTTTCTCAAATATTTGAAATTTGTGTCATAAAATATAACTACTTTTTTGTGCAACATGTATTGATTTATGCATTAATCTTGTTTTCCCAGCTGGACTGTAAACACCTTGAGGGGGGAAAAACACAATGTTATTTGTGTTCTTTGCAACACACTTAAGAACATATAATGTATGGGCTTATTGATTTTTGTAAATAAGAGATGGAGTGGCTATGAGACTTTTCTCATATTCCTAAAAGATTCAACCTGTCATGTACTTCTCTGCACTTACCTCCCCCTCTACTTCACTACATTCTAGGACCCATCAATCTGACCACTCTCCTTCTGCACCTACCATTATTTTGACTCCTCGACTTGCTCAGCAGGCATCCAACAAGTCATCAGCTTTTTCTACTCTTACATTCTGGCATCTGAATCCTTTGGGAAAAGCCACATCATTGCACAGTTGGGGACCCCAACAAACTCCTGATCTATCTTCAGCTGGGCTCTTGATCTATCTTCAGCTGGGCTCTTGACTGCGTGGTATCCACTTCTTTTAAGCATCTCTCATCAGTGCTTCCTCCGGTTCACAGGGCAACTCTTTTAACTGCATTTCTTTCCTGAGGTCCTCTTCTTCCCCACCTTCTCCCTCTCTTCTCAAACTTCACATGGAAGAAAGAACTTTATGAACGAGCTTCTTACTGCCCTGTCTCCTTTATCTCTAGCAGTACTCATCCTCAATATCTCAGTCAGTCCCTCCATCTCTACCCTTGATTCTCTGCCCTCTTGCCTTTTATAGGCTGGTGTTCCCTTTATTGATCTCTGGCTTGACTAACTCCTCCTCTCTACTGGCTGTTTCTCTTCAGCATTAAATAAGATGCAGATACCTTCCATCCTCAAAAATCAGTTTTGATTGTCAGTAACACCTTTGTGTTTCTCTCTTTCTGTGGGATGACAGATTGGAGGTTTTGACGGAGGCAGGCAGATAGATGTGAAACACCAGATCGAACGGTGTGACAGACCTAGCGCTGGTTAATGTCTAAATCTGGTGCCAGCAGAAATGATGAGGGCTGCCATGGGATTCCTTTGTGAACTCAACATGTACTTCCTGTAGTTGACTTGGGGTAAGGTGGTGATAGGTGACTTCAAACATCAAAACAATGTAAAACATCTCATTTTAATTTTTATTAAGTTTACGTCTTTAAATGATACATTTTAGCTATATTGGTCTAAATAAAATGCATTATTAAAGTTAATTTCACCTATTTGCTTTTTACTTTTTTAATGTGTGTACTAGAAAATTTTAAATTAAAATTTAATGTGGGCACTAGAAAATTTAAAATTTAAAACTAAAGTTAAAAAAACCCACATAGCTCACAATTGTGACTTTCCTTCTCTTTCTATTGGTCGGCGCTGATAGAGAGGGTAAGAAAGACAGGCAGAGAGAAAGGGAGCTCCTGTTTGTGCTTGCTTCAACTTATACTTCTGAGTTTTTAGGCATATCTATACATGAGGGTTTCAGACATGAGCCAAACAAAAGAGAGAATGATCCTGGATTTCCTTTGATTGTATTCTAGGAAGACCATCTGGTTAAGTCAAGATAGGACTCCCACAGGCAGAGTTAGAGTGGAGTAAACTAGAAAACCAGGGGCTAGGAGAGGCAGCAGCCACAGGAGTAAGGAAAGGATCATCTACTTCACAGGAGTGGTTGTGAGGGGACCCAGCAGAGGGACTGCAAACATTCCTAAAGGAAGATTCAGTGTTAAATATTGAAAGTTTGAAGCCGGGTTACCAAAGTACCAGTCAATTACTAACTTTGTGACCCACTGAATATTGTCTAGTGAGTGGAGGATGAGATCAATGTGACCAGACTAAGTATATCTTGATCTTTGCAGTTTAACTAAAGACTGAGAGATCAAGGAAGTGGGTCTGACCCCAGAGCAGTGGCTGCCTGTAATCTCGCTGGTCCTGACCTACTGTTAGCTGAGTTTTAATAGATAATAAATCACATCCCACACACAGTAGCTTTAATACCATTCATTAATTTAGTTCCAAATTCTGGGTCAACTGGGAGATTCTTCTGGTCTGGACCTCCTTGGTTGATCTCTGCTGGGTGAGTTCACATGCTTGTGGTCAATTAGCAGTTGACTGGAAGCTGGATGACCTAGGATGACCTCACTCATACTTCTGGCAGGCTCTCTGCCAAGTGAGGGGGAGGTGACTGGATCACGTGTCTTTCAGCATTCATAGATCATTCTGGACTTCTCCACTGCCAGTCTCAGTGCTCCAAGAGCAGCAAGAGAGGGATAACCACAACGTACAAGCCCTTTTCCAGCCTCTGCTGGCATCATACTTGACAACATTCCATTGGCAAGGCACATGACTGAACTCAGAGTAGGGCCACTCCAAGTTGCACGGATGGGACCCCATACAGAGTGGAGGAAAATTTATGGCCATCTGCCCAGTCTATTGCCCAATCGCCCTATCTTCCAATGCAGACTCCTCATGTTCTAATCCTTCCAAAACTTGACTTTTCCTTCTGAATACCTCCACAAGACCAATTTATATTTAGGGACTAAAATTATTTCCAGATTGTTAGATATGCAAAGCTATTGGTACTGTAACTTTATGATTGTTTGGGTCATTAGGTAGCAATTATTTGCTCTTCACTCCCTCTCTCTAAGCTCTCAAACATTTTGGCCTCAGGATATTTTTTTACTCTTAAAAATTATTGAGGATTCTGATGAACTTCTGTTTTGAAGGTTTTATATGCATATAATATATCTAATTTTATCGAATACATCTACATTTAATAGAAATTAAAACTGAAGAATTTTTAAGTATTTGTTAATTCAGTAAGAATAAGAACTTATTGAGAAATAATATCAATTCCATGTTAACATAAATGCATTTTTTTACAGAAGAAAGTTTTCAAACTAAAAATTAGTGAGAAGACTAGCATTGCTTGATAATTTTCAGATCTCCTTAGTGTCTGGCTTAATACAAATCAGCTGAAATCTAAGATCTGCTTCCACATTCAATCTGTTGTGAGACGTTATTTTCAGTTCAAGTTTATGACAAAAACCTGACTTTACATAGATAAGGAGCTGAAAAGAGAAGGGGCATTTTGCTTTCAATTTATTTTTTGTTTTTAAAAATGTTTTCATAATTTTAACTACAGATTCAGAGAGCACATGTGTATGCTTGTTGTGTGGATATATTATGTCACAGTGGCTATTGGATTTCTAGTGTATCTGTCACCCAGATATTGAGCATTGTATCCGATAGATACATTTTCAACCCTCACTCCCCTCTCTTCCTCTCCCTCCTCACTTTTGGAGTTCCCAGTGTCTATTATTTCCATCTTTAGGTCCATGTATACCTATTGTTTAGCTCCCATTTATAAGTGAGAACATGCGGTATTCTGATTTTTCTGTTTCTGAGTTACTTCACTTAGGATAATAGACTACATCTCTAGCCATGTTGCTGTGAAGGACAGGATTTTACTGTTTTTATGGCTGCACAATCAAGAAAAGGAGTATTTTTAAATCCTTCTTTGATGTCACACTCAAATTCCATTGTCTACTCATGAAGGACTGAGGGTGAAAAAAGCATATACCTTAGTAGTATTATGACAACAATTTTGTCCATAGGAGCTGTCCTTTGGGAACCACGGATGTAGAGGATATTTTCCTGCCTCCCTGACTTGCTCAGTCAATGGATTGTGGGTGAGCAGAGGTCTTTAATTACTCAGTTTGGCTTGGCTCTTGAACCCACTAGATGCTTAATTTGGCGTTCTTCACATTGTTCTGTATGAAAATCTCATCTCCTCCTCTTCACCTAGTCATGAGTCCTCCCCCAAGGGGGACTTAGGATTAGTTTAGATTTCCCTTCTGTTGCATTCATAGCAATTGCTATGTTTCTGACTGTAATGTTGATCACATTTGATTACTAGGTAAACGTCAGTTTTCCCTGCTAGTCAACTAGTCTAAATCCAGTCTGTCTGGGCTACTTTTCTTTCCTTAGCCACTAGCTTGTACAGAAGACATAAAAGGCACTCTTGGTAAATTGAATAGAATAGTGAATTGAATAGAATTAAAGCAGCTCAGATCTGTTATGTGTGTGAGATAACAGGCATGGGAAGGGAGGTAAGGAAAAGAATCTGTAGAAATTATATAAGTGATCAATTCACTTCTTAGGCCTTCTAACACTATACCCAAATTGCTACCTAAGTTGATTCCTGATGTTGGGGGGGAAAGGGAGGGGGGAACGAAATTCAGTTTGGGTCTCCAAGGAGCTCAGAGCATTGCATTGCCAAGAATTCTCCAACAGAAGTAGGAATGAGTAGAAAATTCCACTCATGAGCAGCTGGCCGCACTTATGGCTCATGACGCAGACAGTGTTGGGCGATAACATTTCCTGGAATTGATGGGTTATCTGCAGCATGCGGCTCAGGGGCCTTGTCTTATTCACAGGAATACAAAAGCCCTGGCAGTGCAGCGTCACTTTTGCATCAAGTTCATCCTTGCAGGTCAGGCGGGAGGCTGTGCACAGGCAACTCCCCACCCCCGCCTCCTGCTCCATTCACGGGGCTCACGTGGGTATCCCAAGTGCAGGAGTGCAGCTCAAGGCCTTGCCTGCTCTAGCACTGTCCGATTATTATTGTGAGGAGGCTGCTGCTTGTTCTTTGTTCCCATCATGGTGAAATCATTCAATTCCTTCTGCTATTTTTTGGAATCAAGTTATAAAAATATTAAAACCTTTGCCTCCTGGCAACCAGATTTCCTGCAGTATCTATCTATCTGACAAGTTGAAAAGATAGTGCAGAATGAAAAGAAATATTTTGCACATGCACACGAATCTTCATATCCTCAATGAGTTTCCAGTTGTCATGGCCAGGTGGCAATGCGGATTTTTATGTAATGAGGCCTTATGCTATCAAATAGCTGTAACTTTACTAAGACAACAGGAGGGGTACATCTCTGCCTGTTTTTGTAAAGTCCTTCAGGCAAGAATAGTCTCTATATACTTAAATGGTTGGAGAATGGATATATATATATATATATATATATATATATATATATATCCATTCAATGTTTCTTAATAAGGTTTTATTAGAACATGGTCATGCCCATTTGTTGAGGTATTGTTTATGATTGGTTTCTAGCTACAAGGGCAGAGTTGAATAGTTGGAACAGAGACAGTATGTCTGGCAAACCAAAAAAATTAACTATCTTGCCATTTTCAGAAAACATCTTCTGACCCTTGCACTAGTAGAATATGAATTTCTTTATTGGCCAGCCTAAATTTATCAGAGGGCCTTTATTGTTTGAAGGGCTTTCTTGTGTTTAGACTGAATTTGTATTCACCATCTGAGGATAGATATATGGCTGCAGACATATCTGTCTGTTCTTCAACTATCCATCTCCACCCTTTTTCATGTTATGAGTACGTGTGATAAACACAGTCTCAAAGAATGACTATGTGGAATCACATCATGATCCAGCAGAGAGGGTATGGCTATGTATAAATCTGCTGCCTCCAAATCTCGTGAGGCCTTCTTTTAACAGTTCTCGATACTCAAGAAAACCCAAGGAGTTATTTTTTTCTTCTCTAACGGAACTCAAACCTATCGGGAGAATAACTAAGAAAAGACCTTTGTCTACAATTTCAGTGCATTTCAGTGGGTCTCATGGCCCTTCTGCTGGGTTCCAGCACCCTTTTCACACAGAATTAAGCCTGTTTGCTTCTCTATATCTTCTAGACAGTGAGTTCCTTGAGGGCAGGTTTTTTTTTTGGTATCTTGGTAGTATAAGCATCTTGGTGAGGGCTAGGCATGTGATAGATGTACACAAAATGTCCAAAAACCAACAAAGTCTGTCATGCTTCTCACACAGAGTTACAAGTTTGGAGGGGGAGGAGGGAAGTCATACATCTCTCACAGAGTTACAAGTTTAGGGAGCCCATGTATTGTGATAGGGACCTACATTAATCCACAGATGAAGCATAAAGTAGCTTTCTGGGTATTGATAGTACTTGAAGATCTATGGTAACAATCTTGATTTTTATATTTATATAGTCTGGGTAGACTACACAGTAAGAGCACAGAATGCATAAACATGGAACACAGGCTTCAAAGTACTTGATGTGCTTGTGGTGACCGTTTTGATCCTTGGAGTGGAGAGAAGTTGGCAGGTACAAATTTATTCTCTCTTGTAGTTGGAGGTCATTGGGCAGAATTGTTAGAAAAGGAGTAATTATTGGAAAAGGACTATTTCTGTAAGTCCTGAATATGGCACAATTAACAGGGATTTGGGCAGTCAAATCAAGTCTCTTGGTCTGTGTAGGAGGCAGGAAATTAGAAGAGAAAGATCCTTGAAAGGACACAGCCAACTCTAGTCAATACTTAGAAATAAACCTTATACATTGCAGAGATCCTCCTAGGGGTCCTTTCAGAATCTACTAAAAGGACAAACATATGGACTTAGCAGCAGTTTGGATCGATTTAGAGTCGATCATACTCAGTGATCGATCACAGAAACAAAGAACAGAGTACCATATGTTCTTGCCCATAAGCGGACCTTGAACAATTATAATACTGTAAGAAAGCAGTTGGCAGTAGTGGGAAACTCTCAGGGGACAGGGGTGGGGGGATGGGATTGGCAGTTGAGGGAAACTGCTAGGTGAGGGAGGGGAACACCTCATCAACAAGAGTACCTGCATAACCAACGTTTGTATACCTAATCCTGAATTGTACCCCATATCTTTATAACAATAATAATAATAATAGAGAATCTACTAAAAATTGTAGACTCTTCAAAAAATTGCACTCCCTACCAACTTGGGTATAAAGTGACTGTAACTTTAACTTAATGTTTATTATAATTTTCTTTTCTACTGGGTGAGGGAATTTAATCTCAACCAGTTTAATATTATTCCCTGAGAATGTGACTAAGGCCTTAGTAATATGGGGAAAGTTGAAAAGTGAGTTCATGTTTACTGGGACATCTGGTCTCTGATGTTATCATTGATGGCAATGACCTTGATTACATGTATGAGGAGGAAACCAAAATTGTCTTTTGAAGGGCAGGTCCCTTGTAGTATACAGAATTTGTAGTAGTTGGAATTTGTAGTATTCCAAATCAAATGACCAACCAAAGATTTTATCTGGAAGTTTTGAGAAGGTTGTGTCATGATTGGCAGAAGAAATGTCCCAAGTAGTGGCAAACAGGTGACTGGTTATTCTCTTCTACCATGACAACGCAGTTGTCCACACTGCTCTGAGTATTCAGCAGTTTGTGACCAAAAATGGCATGACCCATCCACCCTACTCACCCAATCTTAACTAGAATGACGTTTTTTTGTTTCCTTAGATGAAAAAATCCTCAAAGAAAAACATTTTGCTGATGTGGAAGAGATGAAACAAACAAAAGGCAGAAGCGCTAAAAGGCATCAAAATTGATGCTTTCAGAAATTGTTTTGGGCATTGGAAAAATCATGTTGATAGGTGTATGGCATCCAACGTAGAGTGCTTTGAAGGCGATTGAAGTTTAAATGTGTAAAAATAAATACACATTTTAAAAAAATAAATTCCATTTTGGAGGGGTTCCCCTCATAGTTTTCAATGACTTTTCCAGCAAGTTACTCCTAAGCAGTACCTTGTTACTGTCTGTCCTCTCTTTCTGTTAATTTCCTTGTTTCCCTTAGGTTCTTTTTGATCCTCCTCTCATGCACTGGGCCACTAAGAATATGGATAGAGCAAACTATATTTCTTCTCACTTCTCTGCTAGTCTCAGGGAATATTGGGGAATAGACAACATGCACCAAACTCTTGTATACAATTCCACCATGCCTTGGAATTCTCAGGTTATTAACTCCTGCTCAAATCAAAGTTTTTAAAAGGAAGTGTACTATTTTCTGGGTAAATGAAAGTGAGCAAGGGAGGAAAATGAACTAGGAGATTTGCTCCTGTTGTTGAGTTGCCAGTGAAGGGGAGGGAAGGGAGAGGAGTGAGCGGGCACCAGGGTGTAAAACATCACTTGCAATAGGCAGCAGTCATCACCCAATCACAGCAACGGGCCTACGGCACTGTGTAACTCTATCGCTCTCTGGCTGTGCTTGCAGGCACGCTTTCTCTGAGTGCTATTGATTTTTGGGGGAAAGACGATCAAAAACAAGTGTTATACTTGGTGTCGTGTGTTTTCTAGGGGAAGTAAATAGATGAGCCAAATTGGACAGACAAGATCAAGGCAAAGAGAGAAGAGGCTCCCTGGAACTGCTTTCCTTGAAATGGGATATCTTGAAATGATCCACAGGGGAAATAGTATGATTAGGCAGAGCAAGAATTTGTCCTGTACTCAGATCAAATGACACGAATTGTTCCATCTCAGCGCTTCGTCTGGGGTCTCCAGCCCCTCTCTCTGTTGGGGGGCTGTCTGATAGCAGCAGTTCTGCCTGCCTGTATCTCGACCTTCCTTATCTCCTAGGCTGCCAGGACCAATTCTCACTTTATGTTTCTGCATGTGGCTCTACAGTAGCGCTGCTTAATACAACTTTTTGTGATGAAGGAAAGGTTTTATATCTCTGCTGTTGTATACAGTAGCCACTAGCCTCAAGTAGCTTTTGAGCACTTGAATTGTGGCTGGTGTAACTGAGAAACTGGGTTTTTCATTTTCTTCCATTTGAATTCATTTGGATTCAAATAGTCATGTGTGGCTGTTTGCTCTCATCTCGGACAGTGCGGTTTTAGACTCCTACAACACAAAAGTGTGGACCAGCAGCATCTATACCACCTGGAACTGGGAGATTGTTAGAAATATCGTGTCTTGGACTTTACTCCAGACCTGCTTGACTGGAATCTACATTTTAACAAGAGCTCCAGAGATTGAAAGGTGCATTCGAGTTTGAGAAACAGTGCTTGAAATGACTAAGTCTTAGGAAAACATATGGCATCCCTTGGGGTTATCTTGGTTATGCTGTAGTAACAAACAAGGCCCAAATCCTAGTGTCTTAAAATAAACAAGTTTTATTTTTTACTAATGTTTCCTGTCTACTGTGGATCAGAGAGAGCTCTGTTCTATATCATTCTTACTCTGGATCCCAGGCTAATGGACAAACACTCTCTGGATCATTCTTTGTTGCCCTGGCCGAAGGGAAAATAGAAGTTTTGGGCAAATGAAGTCATATGACCACACCTAAATTTAAGGGGACTAGAAAGTACAATCCTACCATATTTCCAGAAGAGGGAAAAACAGAATATTGGGTGAATTTATTTGGTGAATGGCATGCATAACTGTCACACACAACAAGCATAATTAGAGCTTTTTTGTTTTAATAGCTAATTCTCAGAGCATTATCGTTTCAAGTTTGGACTTGCAACAGCCTTCTAATTGGTCCCTCTGCCATCTTTTCTTCCTTCACATCACTTCAGTGTTAATCCTCCAAAGGCATAGCTCAGAGCATGCCGTTTCTCTGTTCAAAGCTCTTCAGTGACACCTCATTGCCCACCACATTAAGTAAACTTTCTTTAGCATGACGTAGTGGAAAGAATGCTATTAATTTATCTGTGTGGCCTTGGACAGCCTTGCTTAAACTATCTGAATCTTAGTTTTCTCATCATTTAACTTAGAGATAAAAATATCTACTTTCAAGGACTGCTCTGAGACTTAAATGCAGTAGTATCTACTGAGTGCCTAGGGGAGGAGGCATTTAGTAACTGAGAACAACACTAGTCTTATGAACTCATGGACTATGTTGTGCATAGTCATATCTTAATATTCACCCAAAGTATATTGAAAAGATCTATTGAATGGTTCTCCTAGTAGACTTGAATTCCTTAAGGGTGGGGTTGTGTCTTTGACTTTTCCACTACTGAATGTAGCACAGGGCTCTGCAGGCAGATGGTGCTTATTAAATGCTGTTTTACCTGCACATTATTAGTCAAGCATTTAGAACTCTGCCTAGCAAGATTATGTAAGTGTGTATCCTGTGTGATGAACATTTTCTAATTCCTGTGCCTGAAAGCAGCATCTTAATTCTGAGAACATCTGTGGTGTTCAGAAGAGATTTCACACAAAAAGTGATAACCTAGGATTCCCCCGGGAAATTAGTGATTGGGGATTTCCATTGGAAAGACAATGTTGAGGTAAGGAGGCTAGGAGGGCATTCCAGAATGATCCAGGTAGCCTTACACATATGCACATGGCTGATGTGTTAATGTATGGGGTAAAAAGGTCAGAGATAGGAGGAAGGACAGGCAGGGGCTAGAGAAGACTGGCCTGGCAGGCCATGGTAAGGAGTTTGGCCTTTACCCTGAGTTGGAGGATGATGGTGAGCAAGGAAGTGGTGTCAGTGTCTTTGTGACTTAGAAGAATCACTTTATTGAGAATGAGGGTCTTATATGAAAAGGGATACTTCGTCATTGATCTCCAGTTGTCTACATTGAGCCAGTTAACATGATCTCTGTTTTCTGATCACGTTAGGCTTCCAATACCTCTCCTGATGTCACTTATTTGTTCCAATTACCTACCTATCCCCTGGAAATATTTGTATTTTCAGTCCTTTTTTGGGCCTGCTTTCCAACCAAGTATTGTCTTCTGGTAGCTTAAAGTGTCTATCAGTGAGAAATCTTATTTGGCTGTTTACTATAAAGACCTTTCTATCATGAGTGACTTCAATAAAATAGAAACCTACTTTTTTTTCCTCATGTTTGTCTTGAGGTAGGTTTTATGATTTTACAGTTCTATCGGAGACTAACATTTCAATTTGGTTCTCCTGCCATTTTATTCCTATAGATTTCATTTTCAAGGTTACTTGGTACAAAAGGCTGCTGGGGCTTCTACCATCACATCTCCATTCCAGGCAGTAGGAAGGAGGACCTGAAAAAGAATGCATGCTTTCTGGGAGTTCTAGATAATGCAGTAATTTATAATAATTGGCAAAAAGTTATGGAACTGCAAGGGAGGCTGGCAGTACAGATTTTTATTCTAAGTGGCAATGTGCCCAGCTAAAAATTAAGGTTTTTAATTTGTTTGGTTTTTGTTTTAAATAACAAAGAAAAAGAGACTCGTGAGGGTAGGAAGCTGGCAGCCTCTGTTATAGTATGTGACTCTAGCCTTCATTATGATACATCTGCCTATTTGAAGAAACTTTTTACTTCCTCCAGTGCACCTTGTTGATAGTTCAAGAGTTCCATCCTACCAAGTCCTATCAATATTTAGTTTTCTTCTTATATTTAATGCTGATTTCAGAGAAAAATCAGCAACAGGATTTATCTGTGTCTCCTTTTCTATATTACCTCCAGTTTAGAATTAGCTAATGAGATGAACTTACATAAGAATTACAAAACAGAAGAGAAGGAGAAGTCAACGTTCTCTGGAGACTCAGAGCTGCAAACTCAGAAGTGCTTCTTGGAGACCTTCATACACTATACACTTTGCTGTGTCAAGCTGAGATTTAACTGCTGACCTGGGATAATGCTTCCCTGAGTCGTCAGGCAGTTTCTCTTGCTTCCAGTGGTCATATGAGTGAGTCTCTAATTCCTATACAAAACTTTGTACTATAGTAATAAAGTAGCTTCTCCTTTCCTAAACGAACTGACATACTTCCTCTCACCTAAGTTATCTGGCTACAAAAATTTGGCTACCCTTCTCATACTATTTGTATAGCCAAACAGGTACATTATTTTACATTCAAACATCCTTTAAAACTACATATATGAATATTAAAATATCTAGCATAGTTATAGTGGATCTTATATAATTATGTATTACAATTATAATATATTGTGTTGTGATATAGTATAGATGTATCTATTCCACCTATCAAGAAAGATTAATTTTCCATAGTACTAGAGAGTACCTAATAGTTGACACTTTAATAACATCTGGCAAGAAAATTTCTCACTTTGCTCTGTAAAAGTACCTTAGGAGCCAATGGGGGTAAAGAAAAAGTAGAGGTGACAATAGGGTAAACAAATGAGGAGTGGGTCTGCAAGCCTGGTGAGACTTCAACCTGAGTTCCTAGCTTCCCTCTTACTTCAACTATGGAGTTCAACTTCTACTTATTGAGATGTGGGAGACTCACTCAAGATTTGATGGAATGTATTTTATTGCTTAAAAATAAGGTTGATCCCTAGATTTAAAATGTTCATGGCAAATCTTAGTTCCTATAATTATTAGCCATGTGATTTTGGGCACATCATGAAAATTCTCAGCTTTTTCATCGGTAGAAGAATGCCAGTGCCAAAACATGACTAAGAGGCTATAAAGATATAGTGCTTGTAAATTTGAAGAGCTACTCCAGTCAAGGTTCATACTCTCAAATATCTCCAGGGGCTAACCCGGTGACATAAATGAATGAAATGGGCCAGGGGAAAGGGTATGCACCAATGAAAAGGGGAATCTTCAACTCACTATATTTTTTAATGTTTGGGAATGTAATCAGGTCTCTTTAAAAAAACCTGGAAAAATGAGCTTTTTGGGGGGAGGCAGGGGGAATTTCAGGATTTTAAAATGATGCCACCTGTCTAACTTTTAAAAACCTAACCAAAGCACATTTGTGGTCTCCTTGTATGACTAAGATGCCAATTATTATTTTTCATCGATGTCAGAAGTTATTGTTCTTTAGCCTTGCCTATGAGCTGGCCTGTCTTCTTGCTTCAGGTAACACACATTTCTCCTTGACCCATCCAGCCTATCATAGTTTCCTATGTAAGTGTGAGTGTTGACCGAAGTAGAGCTAATCATGTTTTTTCTAGGGATCTATGTGTAGAATATGGGCAAGTAGGTTATCCTTGCCCAGTGGGTCTGATGTAGGCTTGGAGATGCCAACATGGTGGAACTGCACTGTAATGAGAGAAAGTAAAGTCAAAAGGCAGAGGCAAGCAGAGATAAAAGAGATCAAGATAGTCCTTGCAGCATTGAGTCTACCCCTGGTCTTATACCGTCATTCTTCTTTTAGTCGTATGAGTTACTAAAATACTCCCATGCAATAGAAGCCAGTGAATTCTCTTTGGGGTTTCTTATGCTAATTTGAGTTGGGTTTGTTGTTTGTTTCAATAGCATCCAACCAAAAGACCACAACTACAAATAGACTACAACTGCAAGTAGTAATATTAGTATTAGTTTAAATTTCTTTAGAAACAAGACAAATTACATTTTTGGATTTTGAAGAACTATCTTTGGACTACAATTCTTTTCAAAGGATTTAAGTAGTGTAGTTAGAGACTTCCACTACATAGAATAGTGTGAGGATAAATACAAAATGAGACATTTTTATCCTAATAGGCACTTGTCCTTCATATATTCTCTTCAGTCCATCATCTCTTCATAGACTCTTTTTAGAAAACTTTCCATTGTGTGAACTGTTTAGATTTTTATTCTCTCATAACAGAAACTAAGAGAACAGGTCTGGAAGGAAAGAGTCAGTAGGCGCTGCCATTATCTGTCTGGGATAAGTATGAATGTGATGAGAAAATGAAAAATAATGCTTCAAATAGAGCACTTTCTGAGATGTCATGTATGATGTACGTAATAGATATGTTTGTCTTTTGCTAAATTTAACTTAATAGCTCTTAAAACCAAGCTATGGGGGAGAATGAGAAGATACAGGGGAGATATGGGGGAGAATGAGAATATGTGGAATTCATACATGAGATAATCTAAAGACAAAACATAATCAAGAGTTGAAACGCCTCTCACTTAATAAAATAGGAGACTATCTAGGTCTAGGAGGTAGGAAAGATGATACTAGTGGCAGGAAAAATTTTATATTAACCTTATGACACCTAATAAAGAAGTAGTGACTTCTGAATGTGTGCAGTCAGCTTTACGTTAAATACTATTCGCCTGATCAGAGATTTAGCAGAAGAAAACATCTTCCCCAGATGTAGGCGAGCAAACCCTGGAGAACCCACTTCCTAAATGGTCCTCAGAGGCGGATGAAGGCTTGTTGCTGGCTGTACTCTATGTAAGCATCTTTTAACATGCCTAAAGCACCTTCTTCATCCAAGCCCATGACATTCTGTAATCTTGAGACTTTACTGAAATCTTAGGTATCAAAACAGAGCTGAAACAATGAATTCTGTGAGTACTTAGGTTAAAACAAAAACCTCTCAAGATATAGCTCCCTAATTGGGATTGTTTTTGTGGAATTAGTCACATTAACCCTTGTCTCAGTTAATTATGCAATAACATTTACATGTCTGGAGGCAAATTTGCAATTCTTGCTCAGACTTTTTTTGAAAATATGTTACTATGCTCTGAAAACAGTGCCAAGATATTTATTGTAAATCAATTTTGGGTGTGGGATTTGAATTCCTATTCTAGCTCTCCTATATGGTAGAATATGAGGGGTTGGTCCCTGCCATCTATCCAACCCACGATACTAGACATAATTTTTACTAAAATTTCAAATTTTGCTGATGACTTCACTTCTGAAAAAGTTCTTTTAGTTCTTGCCTGTCAGATAAAGACCTAAACACTTCACCCTAGCATCAAATATCCTTGTTTTACCCCTGGAGACTATGCTGTGCCAGAGTGCCTCGTTCAGTGCTGATATAGGAAGAGTTGGAAAAGTGCCCACTGGAGGTGTAAAGTTTGAGCTATGGAGGTCAAGTGTGATCCTCACTTTGCTGAATTATTCATGCAATGTGGCCAGATGAAGAGCTAAAGGTGCTTCTCAGTTTTCAACTTTTCCTTCAGAGCCGTGAGATTATGAAAGCCTATTGCTGTCATGTTGGATTAGATGTAATCTGTATAATATTCTAAACTCTTTCCCTGGTCCAAGAATGATTAGCCTTAAAATTTTCAAAAGATTGTGGTATTAATTTTTTTTCTAAAAAGGAAAGTTCCTCTAGTTTTATAGTAATATACTTCAATTTGTTTTAACCTTGAGAATAAGAGAACTATTGAATCTGCGAAGAACAAAATTTTTACTTCTTTTATTTTACCCTTCACCCAAGGCAGGAATGTCTTCTATCACGTCTTTTATGTTGTCAGTTACTGGGAAACATTTATTAAGTGTCTACAATGAGCCAGTGGTTGTGCTAGACTTTGTCAAAGACTCGAATATGAGTAAAATCATCTCTGATCTTCAGGGGGTTATAGTCTCATAGAAATTATGCTTTGTATTTGTAAGTGTACTAGCAGATGGGCAGAAATGAGTGGCATTGTAGAACTAGAAACAAAATGCTAAAGGAATTTCAAGGTAGGAGAGATTTATTTTGGCTGATTGGATAAAAAAGGTATCGGAGGAAGTGGCTTTTTGACTGAGTCATATAGAAGTGGAGTAAGGTTTGAATTTGCAGAGATAAGCGAGAAGGACATTTCAGGTAGAAGAATCATGTGAAAAAATGAAGAGAAGGTAGTTGTGGCTGCATCATCAGGCATGATTAGAGATGTAACTGGTTGAAAGCATACTTAGAAGGCTACATATGGGGAGGTAGGTTTCTACCAGGTCGCTGAGTCTTTTGTAAGGCAGTCAAAATATATTGTTTGGTATTCTGCAGGAACTGAGAAGTCACTGGCTTTTTTTAAGCAAATAAATGGCATGATCAAACTGTACTACAGGAAGATGACTGAATGTCAGGTGAATTAGAGTTAAGGAACAAACTAGAGGATATTACATGGTTCAGATTAGAGTAACTAGAGCTCAAATGAGAAAAATAGCTGGAGTAATCATGAGAGAGGATAGGTGTTAAACCAGTGGGATTTTTATGACAGAGTGATTGTGGAGGGGAAGGGAAAGCAAGAGATAGAAGTTACCTTAGCAGTTTTTATCCAAGTATCTAGGAAACTGGTGATACTGAGGAGGAAGAAGAGGTCTGGTGGAAGTCATGGTGGAAATTGGGATGGGTATGCAAAAGAAGCTGGCAGTATATCAAGGTAAAGATGTCCAGGAAACAATGGGGATGTGAGAATAAAAATAGGAAGAAGTATCAGTGGAATAAGCAAAGAATTATGAATCACTTGTGTAGAAATGGTATTTGAAGCCACAAAAGGGCAAGAGGTTCCCTGAAGAATGTTGAGTGTGGAGAGGAAGAAAAGAAAGACAAAACCAGATTTATTTAGGCGAACTCATACATTTTAGGAAGTGGGAGGCCCAAGAAGAGTGAGTGTGCAGTAGAAAAGGAACAGTTATAAAGGAAGGAAGATAATCAGGAAGATACAGGGTAATGCAAAACAAATGAGGTGAAAATTTGATGAACCAGGGCTTGTGCTCAATCTGAAACAACCCAGGAAGAGCAACAAGGGTAAAGTTGGAGATAAACCCAGTATCTTTTAGACGAAGTAGTTAATAGTCATTTAAGAAAACTGTTTTTGAGGAGTGTTGTTGCCATAAATCAGACTCTGAGGGCTTAAGAGTTGAGACATCTGCTCAAGGTGGGCAAATGAGTTCATGCTGCGTGTCATTTTTCTTCTTTCAGGCACACATGATTGATTTTTTTTTAAATAAAAGAGGTAACAAAAGACTTAGTGGGAGGTTCTAAACACGAGGCCAAAAACCATACAATTTTATTTTTGAGATGGAGTCTTACTGTGTCACCCAAGCTGGAGCGCAGTGGCACACTCACGGCCACCCCAGGGTCGACCTGCTGGACTCCAGTGATCCTTCCGCCTCAGCCTTCCAAATAGTTGGAACTACAGGCGTGCGCTACCACCCCCAGCTAATTTTTTATTTATTGTAGAGATGAGGTCTCACCAAGTTGCCTGGGCTGGTCTTGAACCCGCAGGCTCAGGCAATCCATTCGCCTTGGCCTCCCAAGGTGCTGGGATACAGGTTGAGCCACCAAGCCCAGTCAAACATGTAATTTTGATGATAGCAATAGCTCAGATCTTCTGGGCTTTCTATTCTGAAGCAGGAAGTGGATCTGTTCACTTGGTTTCTGTAAATGTGCTCCTTGTGAGGCAGGGGAGCGGAGCCGTGGCTACTGATGAAAGCTTTATGGTCTGTACCACTTGCATAAGGAGATGAATTTAAAAACATGTCTCACAAAGATGGAAATAATAGACACTGAGGACACCAATAACGAAAGAGGTTGGGAGGGAGGTTAGGGTTCAGAAATTATCTATGGGGTACAATGTTCGGTATCTGAAAAATGAGCCACCTGAGACCCAATCCCCACCACTACACGATATGTCCATGTAAAGAACCTTCACGCGTACCACCTGAATCTAAAATACAAATAAAATTTAAAAGTCTCATGATGTATAATTGATGATAATTGGTGATTGTTTTAAAAAAGTTGTGGGCTGTGAGGCAGGGAAGAGTTTGTGAAGTGGAGATGGGAGTAGAGGTTCAGGATAGACAGACAGATAGCCAACTATCATCTGGTTTGGTTCCTGGATCGCTGACATTCCCACTAGAACACAGCAGGCCTAATACAAACTGGGAGATGAGGCTAATGGGTGGATATTACAACAAAACTAGACAGAAAGGGCATGAGTGTGAAAAACTACAACAATACATACACACATAGCATAAAAACAAACAAATTTTAAAACATGTATTCACTCCAAACAAGCTTGTTAGGGGGATTTTAAAACAGATAAAAAATTAATGCTGGAAAGGAGAATTAACAAAATTTAAAAATCAGAACATGAGTTCACTCCAGATGAGGAATGAGTATGGGACAGAGCAAGAAGAAAGCATGCCTTTATCTATTAACCTGTTGATAAACAGTTAGATTGATTCCATATCTTAGGTATTGTGAATAGTGCTGCAATGAACATGGGGATACAGGTATCCCTTTGATATACTGATTTACTTTCCTTTGGATAAACATCCAGTGTGGTACTTATGTAGAATGGAATATTATTCAGCCATAAAAATAAAGAAAATCTATTATTTGCAGCAACATATATGGAGCAGGAGCACATTGATCTCATGGAGGTAGAGAGTAGAATGATAGTTATCAGAGAATGGGAAGGGTGTGTATGAAGGAAGAGGATAAAGAGAGGTTGATTAATGGGTATCAACATACAGTCAAATAGGAGGAATAAGTTCTGGTGTTTGATTGCACAGTAGTATAACTACAGTTAACAATAATATTTTATATATTTCAAAATAGCTAGAAGAGATGATTTGAAATGTTCCCAACACAAAGAAATGATAAATGAGGTGATAGGTATCTTAAATACTCTGATTTGATCATTACACGTTGTATGCATGTATCAAAATACTACATGTACCCCATAAATCTGTACAAATATTATGTAACAATAAAGTAATACATTTTTTTAAAAAAAGGATATATTTTTCTAGTGGTATTCCCCCATGTGTTTATCTGAGAAATGGAGAACAAACATGACTTTCTAACAAAATCGTCTCTAGACTGGACATCAAGTGAGAATGCATGAATTAAAACAGTGTTGAAAAATAGTGTTGATGACATCATTCTATGCACAATACTGTTTTATCATTGTGGAGAAACTGCAGTATCATACAGAAAGGAAAATATTAAAGCCATGACAGAAAATATAGACTATGTACAAGGAAACAGCAATTGGACTCATAATAGACTTTTCAACCAGCAAAAACAGAGACCAGAAGAGTCTTAAGTAAAGTTACAAAATATCAACCCAGCTAAATAATGATTCAAGAATGAAAGCAAGTAAATAAATTTTTAGAGATATAAAATTACAATAGATTACTACATAAAGATAGTCAATATATGAATTATTATATAGATGCTATAGAAAGTAGACAAGTGAGTGCAGAGAGAAGGTTTGGGATACAAGGTACAGTGGAGAGCACTGAAAGTAATAAATTTTCTAGAAATTTTCATTAAGAGTTGATGTAAAATAAACCAATAAAAAAACCTAACATTGTGTTTTTCTTAAAGGTAAAACTAAGGGCAAGGAGTATTTGATGATGTGCTAAAATCTTTGTTTGGTCTAGGAGAAAGAGATAAAATACCATAATCTTTAGAGCATTAGAATAACGTGTAGTCAATTACATGTGCTAATTTTTTTTAACTAAAATCGTGGCAAAAAAATCCACAAGTAGAACAAAAGGTGCATGCAAAAATCTTTATCCACTTGATTAAGGCAAGAAAAAGAAAAGATATAAAGGAACAGAGAAAGAGGCTAATAAACTCCAATAGGATGCATAAATAATTCCAAATAAATAAATAAATAGGATGCATAAATAATTCCAAATATGTCAGGTATTACAGTATGTGTAAGTAGATTAAGCTTTCAAAAGACAGAGATTATTAGATGAATACAAACCAAAATCCAACCATATGCTGCTCATGAAGGACTTCACAAAGGGTTAGAAAGGTTAAAAACAAAAAGATTAGAAAATATGCCAAGTGATTTAGCAGTATTAATATCACACAAAATAGATTTGAAATATTAACAGAAGAAGCAAACAATTGTGCAAAGAACAATCCTCCAAGAAGATGTAATAATCACAACTCTGCTTTTTCTGGTGTTTAGGATGATATCAATGCTTGTATATTAATCTCATATCTGAGAAGTTTGCTACACTGTAGTGTTTGTAGTAGTTTATAGGTTCTTCTCAATTTAGTTATGGAGACAACCACATTACGATTAAGACCATCTGTTCTGCTTCTTCCAAACTGTAATCTCTCTTATCACTGATTTAGTATATCAGATATGACTTCTAATGTAATGATAATAGAAATTATTAAAATTTGCCTTCTTTACTTTTTCCTGACATTATTAGGAATGCTTATAAAGTGTTACCATTAAGTATGATATTTGCTATACATTTTTAAAGAAATAATTCATTTTTTAAAGTCTCCTTTTATTTCCAATAAACAATTTAAGGGGGTTTCTTTTTATTTCCAATTGGTTTATTATATAACAATTGATATATAATAATTACTATGATATTTTAAATGTATAACTTACTACATAATTTTGATAAATAATATGTATTTTAATGTAATATATAAATTTAACTGAGTATTGAATTTAATCAATATTTTTTCCACATGTTGAGATGACCATATGGTATTTCTTTTTACTCTGTTAATATTTTGAGTTACACGATTTGATTTTTCTCATACAGAGGTATCCTTACATTGCTGGAATAATCACTACTTGTACCCTCTTAAATTTGTTTACATTTTACCTAGGTTTTCTGAATCTGTACTCCTAAGTGAATTTGATGTATAATTTTACTTTGTTTTAGTTTCTCGATCTAGTTTGAATATCAAGATTATAAGAAGACAGATAACTTTGATATTTAGGTGATAGGCATGATGGAGATTTGAGTTAATAGGTAGAGAGGGGAAATTTTTAATTACTATCGCAGGTTCTTTGATGGTGATTCTTTGATCTATCTCCCCATCTTTCTGACTCAAATTGGTGATTTAAACATATTTTCCTAGAAAACTGTTTATTTTATCTGTGTTGAAGTTTACCTTTTGTGGCATAGATATGTTTATAATAGTCTTTCTGATGTTTTTAAATCCCTACAGCATACATAATCATGTACTCTTTTTTTATTTTGTGTAGCCTTTTGTTTTTCATCAGTCTTGGTAGAGGCTTATCTATGTTATTAGTTTTTATCAAATAATAATATTTTTCTGGTTCTTTCTATAGTTCCTTTACTTTCTATTTAGGTTTTTGGGTGTGTGTGGTTTCTATTTAGGTTTTTGGGTGTGTGTGGTTTCTAATGCATTATTTTCTTTTGCCTATAGTCTTTAAATTTACCTCTTTTTTTTTTTAGCTTTTGAACCAAATAGTTCATTTATGTTTAATCATTTATTTATTGAGCAATGAACTTATATTGTTGGAGCAATTTTAAAATATTTTGTAATTCTCCCTGGATTTTACTTTTGGTTCACTCATTATTTTAGGTATAATTTTATTTTTCTAAATGTATGGAAACCGTTTTTAAATATCTTATTATTGATTTCTAATTTAATTTCCTTTTGTTCAAAGTACATGGAATATATTATACTGATTATTGAAAATTTTTGAGATTTCTTTTGTGTGCCAACGTGATCATTGTGTAAATATTCTCCATGTACTTGAATGGCATGTAATATTCTCTCTGACTCAGAGTTCTATGCTGTCTATTGGAGTTTGCTTTTTCACTTTCATTGCTTAAATCTCTATTCGACTTATAAAACCGTAGTAATTAAGAAATGAGGCATGGGTTAAGAGATAGATAAATGAACCAATATGAAAAGATTTCCAAGAATTTGTAGAAGTTTGGTATGTGACACAAGTGGCATTAAGCATTAGTGGCCAAAATAACAACAGCAACAACAAAAATTGCAAAATATTACTTGGAAAAAATAAGTAAAATTCCTTCCATACACAATACATAAGGTAACCAAAGACAAAAATGCAATAACCAAAATGTTTAAAAGTTAGAAGAAAATACGGGAAAACATCTTTATGATCTAGAGTTAGGAAAACATTTTATAAAAAACACAAAAAGAACAATCTATAAAGGAAAATATAAGTACATCTGAGTTTATTATCGTGAAAAATTTTCAATATAAGATAGCGTCAATTTAAAAGACAAGCCACAGACTAGGTGAAGATATGTACAATACATATAAGTTACAAATATTTAGCACCCAGTATTTTTTAAAAACTACACATTCATAAGAAAGCACAAACATTTCAATAGAAATAATGAATAAAGGAAATGAATAGGCAATCCACAGAAGTGGAAATATGAATGGTGAAGGGACTTAAGAAAAGGAGGTCAACCCCACTAGTAATCAGGGAAATGCAAAATAAAACAATAATGAAATACCTTTTCACAATTATCAAATTTGAAAAAAAATGTTAAAACTGGCTGCCTCCAAGGTTTGAGCATTGATGTGGAGAGCTGATTTAACTCCCATACCATTGCAGGTGGGAGTTCAATTCATATGGAGAGCAATTTGAAATGTGCCTTATCTTTGGTCAGGTTCACCAGATACTGACCCTGAGATGAGAATTTGTGACTTATTAAGTGCTCTTAGGAGAGACTAGCAAAAGAACAGGGAAGCAGGACAGGGAAGGAGAGCAAAACAATAATGGTGAAATCTTAGGCAACATCTTGCAGAGATGGCTTCACTTTGATCCCAAATAGGAACTCTGCAGCAAAAGTTACTCCTTAGTGTTGTCTGGACATGAAGCCGGGGATTTGGTCTTTCTTTCTTTCCCATTGCTCACCAGTCATTGGTCAAGGGCAGATGAGATGGGGGCACAGATGCTTACTATTCAGACCCTGTCTACAGAGAAAGTTGCAGGTGCTTTGTGTCAGATTTCATTTCTGACAACCTGGGGAGAGGAGAACACAATAAATGTTGAAAGAGGTTTGGGTGGAACATCAACAATGCAATACATGCCTACCCCACAGTTCAGCAATCACTTTCAGTTACATACATGAGAAATCCTTGCTCATCATACCACGAAATGTATACAGAAACATTCATAGCAGTATTGTTGATAATAGCAAAACACCAGAAGTAATCTGAATGAATGACGGGGTAATAGTTAAACGAATTGTGATATATAAGTACCTGGGGTACTTCATAGTGTTAAAACAAATGCATGAGACTATATGTTTTCCATGAATACTGCCCAAAACCACAAAGTAATATAGTTTAAAAAAGCACCCTGCAGAATGAAAAATGCAGTATGACAGACATTATTTATATAAAACTTTGAAAACAAAAAATTTTATTTTTAATGAATATATACATAGGCAATAATTGTGTAAGACATGCAAAGGAAAGATAAATACAAAATCAAGACAGCTACTACCACTGAGGAAGACATGAAGCAATGTGTTTATGCAAGTGTACAAGGGAGTTTTAACTGTGTCTGCAATATTATACTCTCTAAAAATTCCCAAACAAGCATGTCATAACTTGAGCAAGTTCTGGTGAGGAGTACATGGCAATTATTAAATGAAGTGATATTGGTAGAGAAAAAGTATGTTATTTTAGGGGAGACAAACAATGACAGCTCAAGAAAGTGATTAGATTGAATAAAGAATAGTATGTTTTTTAAAATAAGAAAAGCAATTCCTTGAAAAAGGAGACATCAAGGAGATACTAGATAAAAGATAATATAAGCTGGGCTTGGTGGCTCAGTCTGTCATCCCGCGCCTTTGGGAGGCTGAGGTGAGTGAATTGCCTGAGCCCGCGGGTTCGAGACCCACCTGGGCAGGGAGACCTCATTTTTACAATAAATCAAAAAATCAGCCAGGTGTGGTAGCGCATGCCTGTAATTCCGGCTACTTGGAAGACTGAGGCGGAAGGATCGCCGGAGCCCAGCAAGTCGAGGGCCACTGCACTCCAGTCTGGGCGACAGAGTGAGACTCCAATTCAAAAAAAAAAAAAAAAAGATAATATACTTTTTTTTTTTTTTTTTTTTACTCATTCATCCATTAATAGGCACTTAGGTTGTTTCCACATCTTGACTATTGTGAATAATACTGTAATGAATATAGGAGCACAGGTATCTTTTGATGTAATTACTTATTTCTTTTGGATATATACCCAGATGTAGCATTGTTGGATCAAATGGTAGTTCTACTTTTAATTTTTTTGAGAAACTCCCATACTGCTTTCCATAATGACTGTACCAATTTACATTCCCACTGGCAATGTGCAAGAATTCCCTTTTATCTACACACTTGGAACACTTATTATCTCTCGTCTTTTAGGTAATAGACATCCTGACAGGTGTATGAGGTGATATCTCACAATGCTTTTAATTTGAATTTTCCTGATGATTAGAGATGTTGAGCACCTTTCCATATACCTTTTCACCATTTACGTGTCTTCTTTGGAAAAATGTCTATTCAGGTTCTTTGCATATTTTTATTGGTGTTGATTGATTGTTACTGAATTGTATGAACCTATATATTTTTGGATATTAACATCTTATAAGATATATGGTTTGCAAATATTTTCTCCTATTCTGTGGGTTTCCTTTTATTTTGTTGACTGTTTCCTTTACTGTGCAGAAGTCTTTTAGTTCGATATAATCTCATGTACCTACTTCAACTTTTGTTACCTGTGATTTGGGGTTCATATCCAAAAAAATCATTGCCCAGACCAAATGTCAAGAAGCTTTTTATTATTTTAATTGTTTTCCTTTTCTAGAAGTGTTGTGGTTTCAGACCTTACATTTAAGTATTTATTCCATCTTAAATTAATTGTTGTATATGGTATAAGATACACATCCATCTTTATTCTTTTGCATATGAATCCAACTTTCTCAACATCACTTTCCTTTGTAACTGTCATTTTTTTCATTGTTTATTCTTGCTGTCTTTGTCAAAGATTAGTTGATGAGTTTATTTCTGGGTTATCTATCCTGTACCATTGATTTATGCATCTTTTTTATGCCAGTAGTTTACAGCTTTGATTACTATAGCTTATAATTTAGTTTGAATCAGGGGGTGTGATGTCTCCAACATTGTTCTTTGTTCTCAAAATTGCTTTGACTATTTGGGATCTTTTGTAGTTTCATACACATTTTAGGACTTCTTTCTATTTTTATGTAAAATGTAATTTGAATTGTGATTGGGACTGCATTAAATCTGTAGTTCTCTTTGCGTAGAATGGATATTTTAACAATATTATTTTTTTCAATCCATGAATATGGGTTATCGTTCTAAGTATTTGTGTCATTAATTCCTTTCATCAATGTTTTATACTTTTCAATGCACAGGTCTTTTATATCCTTGGTTAAATTTATTCCTAAGTATTTTTTATACTATTGGTAAATGGGATTGGTTTCTTAATTCCTTTTATGGATAGCTCATTGTTAGTGTATAGAAATTCAACTAATTTTGTATGTTGATTTATATCCTGCAGATTTTCTGAATTTATTTATTAGTTCTAACAATTTTTTGGTGGAGTCTAAAATTTTCTACAAATAAGATCATGTCATGTGTAGGGACAATTTAACTTCTCCATTTCCAATTTGGATGCCCTTTTTTCTTTTTTCTTGCCTGATTGGTCAAGCTAAGACTTTCAATACTAAGCTGAATGCTGAATATAAGGGATGAGAGTGAGCACTCTTGTCTTTTTCCCAATTTATGGTATTAATTGCGAACATGTTATATATATATTCTTCTATATCTAATTTGTTGGGAGGTTTTTTCATGAAAGGATGATGAATTTGGTCAATGATTTTTCTGCTTTAATTGAGATGATAATATGGTTTTTATCCTTCATTCTGTTAATGTGATATATCATATTTATCGATTTGATTTGTGTATGTTGAAAAATCCTTGCATCCCTTGGCAAAAATTCCAGTAGATCAAAGTGTATGATCCTTTTCAGGTGCTTTTACATTTCATTTGCTTGCCTTTTTTGGGAGGATTGTTCTTATCTATTTTCATCAGGGATATTGGTCTTTGATCTTATTTTTTTGTGTTGCTCTTATTTGGCTTTGGTAAGATCATGCTGACCTCAGAAAATTTGTTTAGAAGTAAGTGTTTCCTTTACTTCATTTTGGTGGAAGAGTTTGAAAAGGATTGGCACTAATTCTTATTTAAAATTTTGGTATTCTTTACCCATGAAGTTGTCTAGTCCTGACATTTTCTTTTTTGGGAAGTTTTTTTTTCTTTTACTTTTTCAGTCTTTATTTGTTATTAGCCTATTCAGATTTTCTATTTCTTAATAACTCAGACTTGGTAAGTTATATGTGTCTAGGAGTTTATCCATTTTTTCTAGGTCATCTAATCTTTTGGTTAGTTATTTTTCCTGATAGTCGATTACAATTCTTTGTATATTTGTGGTATCAGTTTTAATGCCTCTTCTTTCATTTATAGTTGTATTTAGTTGAGTCCTCTCTTTTTTTCTTGGTTAGTCTAGCTAACAATTTTGTTTATTTATTCAAAAGACCAACTTTTAATTTTGTTTATCTTTCTATTCTCCATTTTATTTATTTCTGCTCCTTGCTTCCTTTCTTCTGCTGCCTTTGGGGTTATTTTATTCTATTTTTCTAGTTCCTTAAGGTGTGAAGTTATGTTGTTTGTATAGGTTATCGAGGCTCTTTCTCTTTCTAAATGTAGACGTGTATCACTATTAACTTCCCTCTTAGCACTGATTTTGCTGAATCCTGTAAGTTTGGGAATATTGTGTTTTTAATTTCATTTGTCTCAAGATAATTTTGTTTCCTTCTTGATTTCTTCTTTGACACATTGGTTATTTAGGCAAGTGTTTATTTTCCATAAACTTGTGAATTTTCCAAGATTACTGACTTCTAGTTTTATACCATTATGGTCAGGAAAGATACCAGAGATTATTTTAGTCTTAAATTTGTTAAGACTTACTTTGTATCCAAACATATATCTTGAAGAATGTTACATGTGCTCTTGAGGAGAAAGTGTATTTTGCTGTTGTTGGACAAAATGTTCTGTATATGCCTATTAGGTCTGTTTGAACTATAGTGTTATTCAAGCCAGCTGTTTATTTATTGATTTTTTTTTTTTTGTCTAGATGGTCTATCCATTGTTAAAAGTGGGATATTGGATACCCAACCACTATGGTGTTGCTACCTATTTCTCCCTTTGGTTCTGTTATTAGAGTTGTTCCTTGGTATCCATGGGAAATTGGATCCTGAACCCCACTGTGGATACCAAAATCTATGTATACTCAAGTCTCTTATATAAAATTGCATAGTATTTGCATATAATCTGTGCATACCCTCTTGCATACTTTAACTAATATCTTGATTATTTATACCACCTAATGTGCTTGACAGCTTCCCATACAAGGTAAATGCTATGTAAGCTGTTGTCATACTATATTGTTTAGGAAATAATGACAGAAGAAAAAGTCTTTTTGAATACTGCCCTTTGTTTCTGTGGGTTTCATATGTTTTCATTCAACCACCCTGGGTTTTTGATCCACAGTTGGTTGAATCCATAGATGTGGAACCCATGAATACAGAGAGCCACTGTGTTTGCTTTATATATTTAGGTGCTTCTATATTGGGTTCATATATTTTTAAATTGTTAACTGTTCTTTATGAATTGACTCCTTTATCATTATATAAACATCTTCATTGTCTCTTGTTACTGGTTTTGTTTAAAAGACTGTTTTGTCTGATGTAAGTAATAGCCACATCTGCTCTCTTTTGTTTAGCATTTTCATGGAAAATCTTTTTCCAACTCTTTACTTTCAGCTTGTTTGTCATGACTGTTAAAGTTGGTTTCTTTTAGGCAACATATTGTTGAATCTTCATTTTCATTTTGACCATTTAGCTTCTCTGTATTTTGATGGGATAATTTAATACATTTAAAGTAATTATTGATAAGTAAAGACTATTGCCATTTTATTGTCTTCTGACTTTTTTGTAGATATTTTGCTTCTTTATCTCTTGCTGTTTTTTGTGATTTGTTAATTTTTTGCTCACTCATTTTCATCTTCTTTTGTATTTACTAGGAATTTTTTTCTGTGTGCTTACTGTGGAGCTAACATACAACATGTTATAGTTATAAATGTCTGTTATAAGTGGATAAATCAATTACATGCAAAATTTCTATACTTTTGTTTCTCTCACATTTTAAGCTATTGCTGTCACACTTTTTTACAGTGTGTATGCATTAATAAATAATTGCAGCCGGGCTCGGTGGCTCAGCCTGTAATCCCGCGCCTTTGGGAGGCTGAGGTGAGTGGATTGCCTGAGCCCGCGGGTTCGAGACCCGCCTGGGCAGCCAGACCTCATCTCTACAATAAATCAAAAAATCAGCCGGGCGTGGTAGCGCATGCCTGTAATTTCAGCTACTTGGAAGGCTGAGGTGGAAGGATCACCGGAGCCCAGCAGGCGAGGTTGCGGTGGCCGGGAGCGGCCACTGCACTCCAGTCTGGCCGACAGAGTGAGACTCCAACTCAAAAAAAAAAAATAAATAAATAAATAAATAAATAAATAATTGCAGCTATAGTTATTTTTAGTACTTTTATCTTTTAACTTTTATACTGAAGTAAAAGCAATTTGCCACCATTACAATATGATAGTTTGAATTTGACTATATATTTACCTTTACCAGTTAGTTTTATGTTTTCATATTGTTATTTAATATCCTTCCATTTCAACTTTAAGAATTCTCCTTACCATTTCTTATAAGAGAATCTGTTAAACTTCCTCAGTTTTTGTCTATCTGGGAATATTTTTATCTTTACTTCATTTCTGAAGGACATCTTTGCTAGGTATTTGTTCTTGAATATCCTTGATTTAGAGGGGTTTTTTTGAGCACCATAAATATATGATTTTATTACTTCCTGGCTTTCAGGTTTTCTGTTAGGAATTCTGCTGATAGTCTATAAATATTCTCTTGTATAAGACAAATCTCTTTTCTCTTGCTGCTTTCAAGATTCTCTCTTTGACAATTTGATTTTGTAATGTGTTTCAGAGTATTCTTCTTTGGCAGATTTTGCTTTGAGTCTTTTGAACTTCATAAGTCTAAATGTTCATATCCCTCCTAAGACTTGGGAAGTTTTTCTGCCAGTATTTCTTTAAATATGTTTCTGATTCCTGGTTTTTCTTTTATTTTGAAATTCTCATAATTTATATATTTATATGCTTCACAGTTCTCTTATATTTTCTTTACTATTTTTCAATCCTTTCTCGTTTTGTTCCTCCAATTGACTAATTTCAAATAACCTGTGTTTGAGTTTGCTACTTTTGTTTTCAGCATGATTAAGTTTGCTGTGAAAACTCTTTACTAAATTTTTCAGTTTTCTTATTGAATTCTTGAACTCTTGAATTTCTGGTTAGTTCTCTTTCACAGTTTCTATCTTTTTTTTTTCAAATTTTCATTTTCTTCATGCATTGTTTTCTTGATCCTGTTTAGTTGTCTATCTGAGTTTTCTTACATCATATTGAACTTCTTTAAGATGATTATTTTGAAATTTTTTCAGGCATTTCATCCATCTCCCTTTTCTTTAGTGTCAGTTACAGGAACTTTATTAGTTTCCTTGGATGGTTTCATGTTGGCTTGATTGTTATCCTTGTAGATTTAAGTTGTTGTCTGTGTATTTGAAGAAATAAGCATACATTCTTTAAATACTGGTTTTTGTAGGTAAAGACTTGTTTTTGGGTTCCTAGGATTATGGAATTGCCTCTGGAATGGTGGCCAAGTGGGGTTGGAACTGAGTCACATGGTTGCTTCTGGTTCTGCATTTGACAGGCTTGTTATCAGGGGTTAAAGTAGGCATGAAAATTTACTGTCCCCTAGGTAGACTGGAACTTGGCCATTAGGCCTACTGCTAAGTTCCACCTCAGGATCTGCAGAGGGTGCATCTCTTGTTAAGTGTGCAGACAGGAGTGACTTCCTCTGAGCTCCTCTTAGGGCTCCAGCTGGGCCATTGGATTTGTCCCTGGGAAGATAGTACTCAACTCAGACTATGGCTAAGCCAAGTGGGATTGAGTCACAGGGCTGTTTCAGGGTCCCCAGCTGAGACCAAAGCGTACAGGTCTGCCTGTGAGAGCAATGACTGTCATATTTCCCTTAGGATTCCTTAATGGGCAGGTTGACCCCAGACTGCAGTGGAGTAGGCTGTAGCTGAGTTATGGGGCTATTTTGGGGTTCACAGCTGAAACTGAGGTCAACAGACCTGTTACTTGAGGCATGAATAGGCACAACTCCTGCTGGATTCCTTGGCAGATGGTTCTGGAAGCAGGATAAGTCTACATGGGACTGCTGCTGAGTCTACAGGGGCATGGAGTTATTTCTGGGTTTAGGTCTAGACTGCAGTTGGAGCCTGCCACCTGCAGCTCGGCCTTTTCAAACCAGCCATCCTAGGTTATGAGTTCTACCAGGTTTTCTCAGTCTCCTTCCTGATTCCCAAAGCTTCCATAAAACCACTTTTGTCTCTACATGGCTGCAAAATTATTGTTACTGTGTGGGAATGTGAGTGGGAGCTGACTATTTCACCATTTGCTCACAGAAACATATTTAAGTTGTGCATTCAATTTTTGGTTAGCTCTCAACTAGTTCATGTTTGACTTAGAGTGACCCAAAATGGACACATGAAGCTGTCAAAATGATCTCTGTTTCAAATACTTTTTATTTTATGAGTATCAATGTAGTGAGTGCAATTCTAACACTTAAAACTAAATAGCTGCCATTCAACATGGCTTTCGAATGCAAGCCAACTACTTCATCTGGTCTTCAAGTGAAAAAAAAGTCATCTTTTGCAACACTAGCAAAAAAACTGGCTCTGCTAGACTTAACAAAATATGTAGTGGTACATGAATTCCAGAGTAGCACCTTCTTGGAGATTAAAAATAAATCTACATGGTTTTTGCCTTGTAGTCTGAACAAAGTCTAACTGCTTTTCCTAATCCCAAAATGCTGAAGCTGGTGCCTGGAAAGTTTTGTTCACTTCCCAAGGGCTGCAATGCGTTGAGTTCAGATTTGAATCTGCTTCCTTTCCTCCAAAGCTCTGCTCTTATCTGCCTCCTCACGATAATTATGAAACAAAGATTGGCAGGTGTGTTCTAAGTCCCAGAGAGAAGAAACCAATACACGGGTTTTCTTGGGTGTCTGATTGTAACCAGTTGCTGGAGTGACCTAACAACGCTTGATTCAAAACCAGTACTGGATTCAGCACATGCAAAACTCCAAACCTTAATTTCTGCAGCACAATCCATTTCCTTAGATATCACTATTCCCTTGGTGACTATCTCCTTAAGTCATGTGTTAGGGAGGATAGTGAATTCTCTAGAAATGAAACAGGACTGCCACTTTAAGTGACCCAGTGACTTAGAATAGCAGTGCTTATTTCTGCAATTTGTCTTTCCTCTGTGTTTACTATGGTCATCTGCACTTAATATCCCGGGTGGTGGGAAATAAAAGGCAGTGTGTATTTTTCCCTGAGATTTTCAAATTTGAATTTCCTGCTGTGAGTGTTCTTGCTGCTCAGTTGAAATTAAAGCAGGATGAACTTCTTGAACTGTCACCAACTTGGCCACAGGCTGACTTCAAGACCTCCTGCAGGGAGAGTTCCCTGAGGGGACAGCATGAAATGTCTCTGCAGGAGAGATTAAATGGTTTAATAATGTTCTGTTAAACCCACAGCTTTCAAACAAAACTCAGCCTTTCAATAACACTTGTCACCCAAAGCTCTTATTTAAGTGATTTTAATCTCAGATAAGGATTGTGCTATTAGGAAAGAAGGCACTGACTATACTAATACTTTTAGCGTTTTGGGGGGTGGCGAATGGTATGCTTTTGCCACATTCTCATAAACCATGTGGGGATGGTTGCTTATATGGGTAAGAGGAGAAAGCAATGAGTTTTCTGAATAAACAAATAAACAATAACAAAATATAATAGACACTCAAATCAAGCACCAATAATGGTAATATACCATGAGCTGAAAAATCCGACTGTTTCAATTTTCTGCACATAAATTCAAAACAAACAAACTAGCAGAACAAAACAAAACAAGGACACAAACCAGATCCCACCAGAACAGAACATATCTGTGTTATTTTCAATCCCCCAAATAAATAAAGTTTCAAAAATAAGTATATGATCCAGTCAGGAGGATCAGGAGAGAGACTCAAAAACCTGTGCGTTCTTATTTTAAAGGTTTTTAGATGATCCTTATTCCTACTTTCTTAGAGTAATTGGATAGCACAGTCTTTAAAATAGTTCTCATGCTCTTATTGTAGTTAGATGACTTTTTAAAATAAATTTTTAATTTTAGAAGAGTTTTAGATTTACAGAATAATTGCAAGGTTAGGACAGAGTATTCCCACCTATGCTGCATCTATGTTTCTTTATTATTAATATCTTACATTGGTATAGTATATTTGTTACAATTAATGAACTAATATTGATGCTTTGTTATTAACTAAAGTCCGTAATTTATCCATTTTTTAAAGCATTTCCCTAATATATTTTTCTGTTCAGTGGTTCTACCTAAGATACCATATTTACCACACTACATTTAGTCATCACGTAATCTCAGGCTCCTCTCAACTGTGGTAGTTTCTCAGCCTTTCCTTATTTTTGATGACCTTGACAATTTTGAGGCGTAATGGTTAGATGTTTTTTTGAATGTTCCTCGGTTAAAACTTGTCTGATTATTTTCTCATCATTAGACTGGGTTGTGTATTTTAGGAAAAACCACAGAGGTGAAGGGCCAGTTTTTTAAACCATATCATATCAAGGGTACTTACTATTAACATGACTTAGAGTAATTATTTTTGTTGCTAACTTTGATCACCTGGCTGAAGTATTGCTGGTCCGGTTTCTCCATTGTAAAATAACCTTTTCCCTCCCTTTTCTATATTGTATTCTTTGAAAAGTTATCAATATTTGGAGCCCACACTTAAGGAATGGTGAGTTATGCTTCATACACTGGAGAAGAAGTATTTATGTATCTGTATAAATTATTTGGAATTCTGCATTGGAGATTTTTTTGTCTTTTCCTCCCGTTTTGTATTGAGCTGGGCTCTTACTCTTCACCCAGGCTGGAGTGCAGTGGCATAGTCATGGTTCACTGCACCCTCAAACTCCTGGGCTTAAATGATCCTCTCACCTCAACCTCCCAAGTAGCTGAGACTATAGGTGCACATCACCACAACTCAGCTAAATTTTTTTGTAAAGACGAGGTCTTGCTATGTTGCTCCAGCTGGTTTCAAACTCTTGGGCTCAAGTAGTCCTTCTGCCTCAGTCTCCCAAAGTGCTGAAATTATAGGCATGAACCACTGTGCCTGGCCCTCCCTCTATATTTATTTACTCAAACATATTTGTATCAGTATGGACTCATGGATCTTTTATACTTCGAGTTCTGTCTTGGTTTACTTGGTGCTGCTATAATAGAATATCTGAAACTGAGTAATTTATAATAAAAAATGTGTTTGGTCACAGTTCTAGAGGCTGGGAAGTTCATATTAAGGAGCTGGCACCTGGGAACATCCCGTGGTGGAAGGGCAAGCGAAAACAAGAAAGAGGGCAAGAGGGGGCCAAACTTGCCCTTTTATAATGGCGCCAATCTCATCCATGAGGGATAGAACCTTCACCATTTCTTTAAGTTCCCACTTCTTAAAACAGTTGCAATGGCAATGAAATTTCAGCATGAGTTTTGGAGGGAACAAACATTCAAATTATAGCAGGTTTCATCCATTACTACTTTATATATTAATATTTTGTTGCTCAAATTGTTTTAACTTTGGCTATTGTGGGTTTTCTCAGTCGGCTTTTGTGTTCTTTGACATATCCTCATTATTAATTAATTGAAATTTTAATACTTCCTTACTTTTGGCACTACGGAAGACTCTAGTGTCATTTTGTATATTTCCTTCCCCAGTGCTAAAATCAGGCATTTCTTCAAAGAGATATGCTGAAGAATGATATTAGACACCAAGATCTAGGCACTAGGTTTGTTCATTGCTACTGGAGTGTTGTGACTTCTGGGCTCTGTCTGCTGACAGAACAAGGATATGTTCATCTATATTAATGAGTGTATACACATATCTATAAACATTTTTATACGGCCATCTATATTAAGCTAAACATGAGTTCCTACTGCAGTCTCTAATGTCTGAGCATACAGATCACTGTAGCTTATTTGTCACCTCCAACTCTAACAATATGAAGCTACTGTCTTCCTGACTACTATTGTCTTCCATTCACTTACCTAGTTGTTTGATTTCTGTATACATGTGTAACTCTATAAGAATTATAAACCAATACCTGATAGAAAACAACTTTATCGATTAGACTATAATACTTAGGTACAGCTTCTTTTGCCTTTACTCTTACAGACTTATTTCCAAAGTTATTTAGATTATCATCTTTTTTCCCTCACATGCTTCAGGGAAGATGTTTTGTATGGTTATAATGTCTTGACACATTCTGAATTCCATTCTTAAATCCCGCAATCTTTTAATTAAAAATGGCATACATTGATGTTCACTATGTTTAAAAATTCTGTTAATTTTTGACAGAAGAATACGATGTATCCACCATCAGTGTTGTACAAAATAGTTCCAGTGCCCTAAAAAATGACCTTGCTTCATGCTTCATTTATTCCACCCTCATCTCTCCTATCTCCTCTCTGGAATCCACTGTCCTTTTTACCATCTTTATAGTTCTGTTTTTTCCAGAATGTCATATGATTAGAATTCTACAGTATTTAGCCTTCTTTTACAGTATTTAGTTTCTTTTACATAGAATTATACATTTAGATTTATTCATATCATATATTTTTGTGACTGGGAAATCACTGATTAATATTTATTGTATGCATGTATCATAATTTGTCTATCCATTCACTTATTGAAAGATGTCTTGTACACATGTTTTTGTAGACTCATTTGGGTAAATAGCTGGGAGTGAGATTGCTGGATTATATAGTACTTTTTAAAAAGAAACTTAGCTTTGTAAGAAAACACCACATTGTCCTTCAAAGTAGCTGTGCTATTTTGCATTTCCACTAACAATGAGTGAGAATTCCTATTATTCCACATCCTAAGCAGCATCAAACTCCTAGGCTCAAACAATCCTTCTGCCTCGATTTCCCAAGTAACCAAGACTACAGGCATATGCAACCACGCTTGGCTATTTTTAAAAGTTTTTTTTTGTTTGTTTGTTTGTAGAAACAAGGCCTCACTATGTTGCCCAGCTGGTTTTGTACCCTTGGCTTCAAGTGAGTTTCCTGTCTTGGCCTCCCAAAGTGCTGAGCTTACAGGCATGAGCCACCATACTTGGTCCTTAAGAACTTTCTGCCTAGCTCTCACTGGCCACAGGCACTTTAGGAAATACCTCTGTGGCTCACCCAGCACTTTGGGACACCTCTACCTTATATTCTCATTTTGCTGGCTTTATTTTGGTGTCTCTACTTCCCACCACATATTTAAATCTCCCACTGCCCAGAATCATTAAATTAACACTTTGGTAGTTCTATGCTTGGCTGTTTAACCCAACCTCAACCTTGGACGATTTTGCATACCTTTCTTCGGGGTTCTCAGACACTGTTTCAGGAAACCAAGTTGAAGACAGTCCCTCATAGCCCAACTTAATTTTAATTAACATAAATAATAAGAAAACATGGAAAAACTAAACACATGCTTTGTGAGGACACATTTGCCCAACACTGACTTTTTAGATTTTTCTTTTTAGTTGAAACTTAGTAATTGTACATATTTTGAGGCTACTGAGTGATGTTTCAATGCTTGTGTACAATATGTAATGATCAAATCAGGGTAATTAACTTATTCATCACTTCAAACATTGATCATTTCTTTGTGTTGTGAACACCTAAAATCCCCTTTTCTAATTTTCCATTGTATATCAATAATATACAACAAATTATTATTAACTATAGTCATTCTTTAGTTCTATAGAACACTAGAATATATTCCTCCTATCTTGCTATAATTTGTATTTGTTAACCAACTTCTCCCTCCCCTCCTCTGCCTCCTCCCTTTCACAGCCTTTAATGCCCACAATTTTATTCTCTACTTCCATGAGAGTGAAAAATTTTTTTTAGCTTCCACATATAAGTAAAAGCATGCAGTTTTTCTTTCTGTAAACCACTAACCTTTTAACATAGGTCAATTTTGAGTTAATTTTTGTGAAACATGTAAGGCCTGTATCTAGTCTTCCTTTTGGATTATGAATGTCTAGTACCATTTGTTGAAAAGACTCTTATACCTTCTCCACCAAGTCAAAGATCAGTTTTTGCCAAGGTTCAGTTGACTATATTTGTTTCAGTCTACTTCTGACTTCTTTATTCTTTTCATTGACACATATATCTGTTTTTTCACTAGTGCTACAATGTCCTTATTATTGCATCCTTACATTAAGTCTTGTAATAGAGTAATGTGAATTCTCCAACTTTCTTTTTCTTTATTATTGTGCTGGCTATTCTAAATTTCTTCTCTCTTCTCTCCAACTTTAGAATAAGTTTGTCAATATCTATGAAAGAGCTTTCTTGGATTTTCAATGGGATTACTATAAATCTATAGATCAAATTAGGAATAATTAAAATCTCAAGTGTATTTATTCTTTCAGTGGATGATCATGGATGATCTCTCCATTTATTTAGATCTCTGATTTGTTTCATCAATCTTTTGTAGTTGTCTGCATGTAGATCTTGTACACATATGGCTAAATTTACACATCATTATTTAAATGTTTTGGTGCCATTAAAAATGGTGTTATCTTAATTTTAAATTCTTTTTATTTATTACTGACATATAGAAAAGCAAACAATTTAAAAAATATTGGTTTTGCATGTAGTGACATTACTTTATTTGCTTATTAGTTCCAGGTGATTTTTGGGGGAAGGAATTTCTACATAAACAACCATTTTTGGGGGGTGAAGGAAGATAGTTTCTCTTCTTCCTTTACAATATGCATACCTTTCATTTCCTTTCCTTGTTTTAGTGTAGTTCCTAGGACTTTCAGTGTAATATTGAATAGATGTGATAAAAGAGAACACATCTTTGTGTTATTCCTGGATTTAAGGGAAAAGCATCTAGTTGCTTTCCATTGAATATGATATGAGCTGTTGATTTTCTGTTTCTATCTTTCTGATAGTTTTTATTATTAATGTGTGCTGGATTTTGTCAAATGCTATCTCTGCATCAACTGATATGATCATATGAGTTTTCTTCTTTATCCTGTTGATGTGATAGTTTGCATCGAATAATAATTGAATGCTGAACTACCTTTGCATACATGAAATAAATCCACCTGGTTTGGTGTATGATTCTTTTTATAATTTGCCAATATTTTGACTAGGACTTTTACATCAATGTTCAATGTGAGATAGTTGTCTGTAGTTCCTCTTTCTTGTAAGACTTTGTTAATTCTGATGTTAGGGTATTATTGGCCTCATAGAATGTGTAAAGAGATGTTCTTTCTGCTTCTCTTTTCTGGAAGAAGTTGCAGAGAACTGGTATCATTTATTTTTCAAATATTTCAAAATACAGGAGGGCCTTGTGTTTTCTTTTTGGAAATGTTATTAATTATTGATTCAACTTCTTAATAAATATAGGCCTATTGAGATTACCTAGTTCTCTTTGTGTAAGTTTTGATAGTTTGCATCTTTGAAGGGATTTGTTCACTTCATCTAAGTTATTAGATTCGTGGGCATAAAGTTATTTGTAGTACTCCCTTATTATCTATTTAATGCCCATGGGTTCAACAGTGATCATCTTTCTTTCATTTCTGACATTAGTAATCATTTTCTTCTTGCTCTTTTTTTTCTGGTTTAGCTTCACTAGATGTTTATCAATTTTATTGAATTTTTTTTAAAGAACCAGCTTTTGGTTTCATTGATTTTCTCTTTTGCTTTCCTGTTTTTAATTTCATTGATTTATGCTCTAATTTTTTATTATTTCTTTTCTTCTCCATTTCTAAAGCTTAAATTGCCCTTCTTTATTTGTTTTACTACGGTGGAAGTATATACTATTGATTGTAGATCTTTCTTCTTTTCTAATCTACACATTTAATGTCACAAAATTTCTTCTAGAACTGTGTTAGCTGTTTCTATGAATTAGGATATGTTGTATTTTAATTTTCATTCCATTGAAAATCTTTTCTAATTTCACTGTGATTTCTTCTTTGATCTTTAGGCTATTTAGAAACATGTTATTTAATTTCCAAATATCTGCAGGATTTTCCAGCTATTTTTCTGTTGTGGGTATCTAGTTTAATTTAATTGTGGTCTGATAACATTCTTTGTATAATGTCTATTCTTTTGTATTTGTTAAGATGTAGTTTTGGGACCAGGTTGTGGTATCTTGGTGACTATCACATATAAGAAAAATGTTCATTTTGCTGTTGTTGGATGAAGTATTCTATAACTTTGAATCCAATTAGATCAAGTTGATTAATAGTACTATTCTAACAAATTTCTTGCTGACTTTCTGTCTGCTTGATCTATCAATTACTACAAGAAAAGCATTGAAATCTCTAACTGTAATATTTGATTTATCTATTTCTCTCTTCAGTTCTATCAATTTATCAGTTTTTACCTCTTCTGTTTTGGCACTTTGCTGTTAGGTAAAAATACTTTTAGGACTATATCTTTTTTGAGAATTGATCCCTTTATCATTTTGTAATGTCTCTCTTTATCTCTGATCACATTCCTTGTTCTGGTGTTTGCTTTATCTGAAGTTAATATAATTACTCCATCTTTCTTTTGATTGGCATTAGCATAGTATGCCTTTTTTTTTTTTTCTTTTTTTAGTTAGAGTCTCACTCTGTCACCCAGACTGGAGTGCAGTGGCCGCTCCTGGCCACCGCAGCCTCGACCTGCTGGGCTCCGGCAATCCTTCCGCCTCAGCCTTCCGAGTAGCCGGAATTACAGGCACGCTACCAAGCCCGGCTGATTTTTTTTTTTATTTATTTATTGTAGAGATGAGGTCTTGCTGCCCAGGCGGGTCTCGAACCCGCGGGCTCAGGCAATCCACTCACCTCAGCCTCCCAAAGGCGCAGGATTACAGGCTGAGCCACCGAGCCCGGCTAGTATGCCTTTCTTTATCTCTCTCTTTTTCTAACTTATCTGAGCCTTTTCATTTAAAAATGGTTTTCTTATATAGACCATGTAGTTGTATATTGTTTTTGAAAATATATTCTGGCAAGTTCTGTCTTCTAATTAGTATATTTAAACTCTTTGCATATAAAAATATTAATTAGGTGGATTTTTATATTCCATGTTTACAGTGTTTTTTGTTCATGAAGGTAAAACCCACTAAAGTGTGCCCTACTCTCCATCCCCAGACTATAGTCTTGCCCCCAGGTTTTTCTTGTCTTATGTTAGTCAACATTGAGCCTCCAGTAATTCATCAAGATTGCTCCTTATGTATTCCTACTAATTTATGGTTCCAGTGACTTCTGTTCCAAAAGAGTAGATACTGGTTTTGATTCTCTGAATTTGACTCTTATCAGATTTTGGGGTGCCAGTTTGTTCTGAAACCTCAGTTCTTTAATGGGTCCAAGAAAAATAATTGTTTTCAATTTGCTCAGTTTTTCTTGCTGTAAGAATGGGAGTGACAATTTTATATATTGGAGCTTATTGTGGACTAAATGTTTGTGACTCCTAAAGTTCATGTCAAATCCCTACCCCTCAATATGTTGGTATTTCAAGGTAAGACCTTTGAGAGGTAGTCAGAATTAGATTGGGTCATTAGGGTAAGTGCCTCATGATGAGATTTGTGCTCTTTTTCATTATTTAAAGATGTGGGGTATAATTCAGGATTAGGCATACAAATGGTCATCATACAAGTAAAGTTTATCTTTGGTCCCCACTTCACCTGGTTTAAGATCAGGTACCTTACTGATGTTGTGCCCCTCCCCTCCCCTGGCAGTATCCTGCTACTACCAGTGCTTTTATTATAGTATTATGGTAGGTGCCTCATGATGAGATTAGTGGCTCTTAGAAGAAGAGGAAAGAGGTAGCTCTCACTCTTTCTCCATGTTCTTATACCAATGAAAGACCATGTGAGCAGACATTGGGAGGGTGGTCGTTTACAAGCCAAGTAGAGAGCCCTCACCAAGAACCAGATCTGCTGATAACCCTGATGTTGGACTTTTAGCCTACAGAACTGTGAGAAATAAGAATCTGTTTTTTTCCATTCAATGTATAGTATCTTGTCAGGGTTTCCTCAGCTGAAACATGACAGAAACTGGAATTCTAGTTAGGTTTTTACTTTTTATAAAAATGTCTGTCTAGTCAGTTCTAGTGTGAGATAGCTCAGCTTTGAAGATATCTAGCTCAACCTTTACCTCCTTTGTAAAACCTTCCTAGGTTAACCCAGCCAAATGATCTTTCTCATTTCTAAGTTTCTGTTTTAATATTAGTAAATATAATAACAAGAAAAATAATAATTTATAACTTATATTGACACTTGACTCTGACAGTGTCATGTTATACTCTCCTTGTGTTGTAATTCTAAGCTTCCCAATAGCCCTATAAGGAAAATGATAATAGCTTTATTATTTATGATTAACCCTGTTTTATAGGTAAAGAAATTGAGGTGTATAGAACAACCTGTCTAAAGTGACATTATCAGTAGATGTCAGTGCCCATACCAGCTTCTACTCTTCACTCTTATGTACTCTGGATCCTATGAGATTTATCAAGTACAAATACAGCAGAGCCATCAAGTACAAATTTTTAATACCATGCTTAGGACTCTTATTAACATAAACTTTTATCCTTTTACTTTGATACATGTAACTCTTTTTTCCTCAACTAGATTGTAAACTTTTTTTTTTTTGAGTTGGAGTCTCACTCTGTCACCCAGACTGGAGTGCAGTGGCCGCTCTCGGCCACCTTAGCCTCGACCTGCTGGGCTCCGGCGATCCTTCCGCCTCAGCCTTCCAAGTAGCTGGAACTATAGGCACGCAAGCTACCAAGCCCAGCTAATGTTTTGATTTGTTGTAGAGATGAGATCTCGCCAAGTTGCCCAGGTGTGTCTTGAACCCGCGAGCTCAGGCAATTCACTCACCTCAGCCTCCCAAAGTGCGGGGTTACAGGTTGAGCCACTGAGCCCGACTTGTAAAATTTTTTATAGCAAAGACTACATGTTTTGAAAGGGTTTCATGCATGTTGACAGGAATCAATAAAAATTTGTGGGATTAGTCATCAGAATTATCAAAATGAAACCAGACTATGAGTGAATCTTAAGGGCTTCCACAGGAGGCTAAATACTTACACTGGTAAGCACCTTCTGTGTTACTCTTAAATGTCATGGTATTAATTTGTCTATTTTATAGAGTTTCCATAAGGTATCAAGATCTATTCATGCTTAATTTATTTGTGTCTTGCTCTTCTGGCTGTAACAGAGTATTAATCAACGTGTTTATAGCTCTCTCCTGTTATATAGGATGAGAGAGAGAGAGAGAGAGAGAGAGAGAGAGAGAGAGGAGAAAGTTCTATTTATTTTAAGGAATTAGCCCATGTGATCGTGAAGGTGCAAATTCAATATCTGCATAGTAGGCTGGCAGGGCAGAAAGAGAATAGCTTATGTTGTGGTTCCAGTCTGAAAGTCATCTTCTGGCAAAATTCCTTTTTGCTCAGGGGATATTGGTCTTTTTGTATAAAGGCCTTCAACCAATCACATGAGACTCTCCTACATTATGGAGAATAATCTGCATTACTCAAAGTCCATGGATTTGATTGTTAATTTTATCCCAAAACACCTCTGCAAAAAGCATCTAGAATAATGCTTGCTCAAATATCTGGGCACTGTGGCCCAGCCAAGTTGACTCATGAAACTCACATTCACAAGTAGACTCATGAAAATATAATACTTTTCTCTTGTATCTATCCTCCCATCCCCAGCCTTGTATTCCAAAATTCCATGGGATAATTCATGGGACTTTCTTTTTATTAAAAAATAGATGTTGATTATTTGATGAGGATAGGAGAAGGTCTAAGAATGGAGATTTGAAATTTAACTGAGCCCAGAGAAAGAACACTGGATTCCTCAAGACTGGGGATTTCAAGAAATGGTAGGTTTCTCAATGTGACAGAGCTCTGAAGGTTGTAGAGACTTAAAACAGGGTGCCATGGCTTGGAAGGTTCAGGTTAACGTTAAGAGAATAGACCTTTCTCCCTTCTAACAAAGCCAAAAAGCATTGGCATCGAGCATCTCAACTGCAAGTAGCTGGACTGAAGACCAGAGATTCTGTCTTCATTTCCTAGGTGCCAGTCAAATTCCTAGGATGATTATTATCCTCAAGAGGAAACAAGGAAGTGAATGTGAACTATGATTGCAATTGATTTTCTTGTTACTGTGGTGAATAAAACTTTAGGTTAGGCAGGTTAATTATGATTTAGAATAAGTAAAGAAATATTCTACATTTTTCAATGTGTGGAGCGAGCCATTTCAGTCTAATAACTTCAGTCTTTATAGCCATTTCTCAGTGTTTTGGGAAACTAAGTTCTTTTGAAATAATTATACTTTAAAAATATTAGTAATTGGAGAAATTGCCATGTGCAAAGTTCCCACTCCAGAAAAGTGAGTTGCTCAAGGTCACAGGGAAGAGCAAAGACAGGACTTGGACCTAGTTTCCCACCTCTCTGATCACAAACTTTTCCACTATGTCACTATCATAGAAATTTGGCACTATGCATTATATATATATCAGTTGTTTAATTTTTTGTATAAATTTGTTTTACGCACTTGAATTGTGTTCCTCCCAAATTTATTTGTTGAAGCCTTAGCCCCCAATGTGATCATATATAGAGACCGGACACCTAAACAAGTAACTAAGATTAAATGAGGTTATAAAAGGGTGTCCTACTTCAATATGACTGGGTCCTCATAAGAAGAGGAAAAAACATCAGGGATCATGTGCACAGATCAAAGACCATGTGATCTCACACAGAGAAGGTGGCCATATGCAAACCAAGAAGAGAAGCTTCAGGAGAGAACAAACCTTCAGACAACTTAATCTTAGACTTCTAGCCTCCAGAACTGTGAGAAAAAGATTTCTGTTGTATAACCACTAGTCTGATATTTTGTCATGGCAACTGCTGTGGTTTGAATGTGTCCCCCAAAAGTTCATGTTTGGAAACATGGACCCCAGTGCAGCAGCGTGAAGAGGTGAAACTTTTGGGAGGTGATTGGGTCATGAGAGCACTGTTCTCATGAGTAGATTAATTCATTCATAGGTTAATGGACTAATGACTTATCCAGGCAGTGAATTAGTGATCATGAGAGTAGGTCTGTTATACGAGGCCTGACAACTGCATTCACAAATGCACCTGGAAAAAGTGCTACATACCTCATTGTTAAATATCACTATAGTCACCTCTGAAGTACTCTCCTTGGAAAGCTATGCACCAATGCCAGTGCCTAGTCCACCTGTCAAAGCAATTTTGGAACTCTTTTTCTAGAATGACCATCAAAGCTGTCACCATATTACCCCTGATGTCATGAATGTCATCAAAATGTCTCCCTTTCAATATTTCGTTTATCTTTGGATAAAGAAGAAAGTCATTGGGGGTCAGATCAGGTGAGTAGGGAAAGTGTTCCAATAGTTATTTGTTTACTGACTAAAAAATTTCCTCACACCCAGTGGTGTGTGAGCTGGTGCATTTTCGTGATGCAAAAGCTCCTTTGGGACCATTTTTGCACACACATTTCTCATACCAAAATTTTCAGTTAATATTTTCCTAACTACTTTTTTATTGGTGTTTATTTGGTCTGCTATGCTTCTCACAGTCAGTCACTGATTTTGATGCACAATTTGATCAATGTTTGTAATGTTTTAGTAAATTCTGCTCGTTATTGGTCGTCCTGACCTCTCTTCATCAATGATGCTTTCTCTCCCCTCAGGGGAAAAAAAAATTTTAATCCATGTGTACACTGCTGTTTTCTTCATGACGTTATTTCCATAAACTTTGACTAACATTTCACTGATATCACTTCCACTCTTGCCAAGATTAACAAGAAATTTAATATTTGCTTGTTGTTCTAATTCAAGCTCCAACATTTTTGTGATGGCACACAAAAACATTCAGCAACAATAATGAACACTACTCAGCAAGATACCACCACACATCAACATGAACACAATTGTGAGACCCTGATATACCAAGGTTATGAACTGTTACTGAGTTGTTTGTACAGTGCTTACTGAGTTGTTTGTACAGTGCTGCCAATGTAAGCACACAGTGGCAAGTTTGCGAACTTAATTGTCAGACCTTGTAAAAGGCAGTTTGGCCATTTTTGTGAACCCCTTTGCCATGTAATGCCCTGCATTGCCTTGAGACTCTACAGAGAGTTCCCACCAGCAAGAAGGATCTCATCAGATGTGATCTCTGGACCTTGGGCTTTCTAGCCTCCAGAACTGTAAGAAATACATTTCTTTTAATTATAAATTATACAGTCTCAGGTATTCAGTTATAGCAATAGAAAGTTGTCTGAGACAGTAACTTTAACAACTTATACAAAAACTATTTTTTGATTACAGGTTTTGAAATAAAAATTTGATTAAAGGAAAAAAAATCACCCTTAAACCATCACCATAGCACAATATTTTTCTTTTTGCAATTTCCTTCTTGTACTTCTCACAAATATACATTTTATGCAGGTCATTCACTTACTTCTAAACTACTTGTTTATGTTGACTCTAATCTCTTCAAGCACCCTTTAAAAATATTTTGTGCTTCTGGCTGTTTTATTTTTGTTGGTTTTTGTTCATGCTCCACATTCTGTTCATACTTGTCTCTGGATTCTGAAAGCATGTCATTTTTTGTCCCCTGCCTGCTATTTGGGGCTGAGGTCCAGCTGCTGGGTTATATTAGTTGTTTCCCTGTAGTTCTCAGAGGCATAGTGGTCTTACATCCTGCTGGTAGATCTAGGACTTCAGTCTATGAATCAGAAGAAAACTTCTCTCCTCCCTAGTTCTTCATGTGCAAGAGTTGCAAATCTCACTCATCCAACTTTTGTGACAGACAGGACCCACTGAACTAGTGGTTTAGCTCCCCTGTGTCTCCTGGAGGCCAAAGGGATTAGAAAGTAGGTTGGTTCTCAAGATAAATTTACATGTGTACACCCAGCCTCTTTGCCTATGGATTCTTGGATCTCCCAGGTCAAGTGTTTTCCAGAATTTACTCCCTGGGATCTAAGGGTCACCACAGAGCTGGTGCTCAGCCTTTTATGTGACTCAGAGAGTAAAAAGATTTCTTCTGTTATTCAACTCTCTCCTTTTGGATCTTTGCAGAATTGAAATATTGCTTGCTCAAGAATGTCCAGCTCTAGCAGCTTGGGGCTCAGGAGAGTTTGGTCAGTACTCAAATTTTCAACTTAGGTGATGACACAAACCTATCTAGGAGAAGACAGATGGAAGTTTGCAAGGAATGGATAGAAAACCTTAGGCAGGAGAAAATACATGAGTGAAAGTGGGAAATCAAATATGCGTCCATCTGGCTGTAGTCAAGGCCCCTGTACTCACAAAATCACAACCCATCTGTTCCACAGGATATATTATAAGAGACAGTTATTTTGACAAATCTTTATATGATGCCTAATTATAAATATATAAATATGCCCTTTTTTTTTTAGGATCACAGAAAAGTGTATTGATTATCTATTTCTTTGTAACAAATTACTGTAAAACTTAGAAGCTAAAAACAACAAATATGTATTATTTCACTGTTTCTGTAGGTCAGGAATCTGGGAACAATTCAGCTGGGTGCCTCTGCCCAAGCTTTCTCAGAAATCTTATATTGAAGTGTTTCCCGGGGCTGCAGTCTCATATGAAGGTTTGACTGGAGAAGGATCTGCTTTTGCACTCATTCACATAACTCTTGGTAGGATTCAGTTCCCTATTGGAACTAAACTGTTGGGCCATTACAGCCTCACTGCCTTTTGGCTAGAGAACTCCCTCTGACACCTGGGCCTCTCAATAGAGTATCTCACAATCTGGCACCCAGTAAAATCTGTTGGGTGTGATGCGTTCATGAATATGCACTTATCATATACATAAACTTATGCTATATATGAGAATATCTACAAAAATCTTGTGTAATTTAAATTTGTAATAATTTTACCTCTACAAGCAATAGAAAATGGGACAGAGTATTTCAGGCCTGAAATACTAAAATGTTATCATTCAGTAAGTCTACCATCAAGTTGGGTGTATTTGGATATAGCCATTATTATGCATAGGACATCTTATGTAAAAAGTAGAATAAAGACTTTAAAATAAATCATTAAGAGTTTATTTAAATCTTGAATAATTAGTTTCTTTGTTATATTTTGCAAATTGTTTTATATGTTACACAAATATGATTTATTTATGATTCAAACTGAACCAGGACTTTCTGCACACCTTGTGTTTCTAGGATGTGCACACACATATACGAGCAGACAACAGTACTTCTCAAACTCACATATGCATCAGAAACACCTAGATGATTTGTTAGAACACAGATTTCTGGGTCTCACTCAAGAGTTTCTTATGGAGAGTGGATGAACACTGTCCAAACAGCAGATCTCGAGCAAAGGCAAGGCCTCAAGCAAAGGCAAGGTCCTGCTTGGTTGCTCTGCACCTTAGCCAAAGAGCAAGGGATGCAGCCTGCTACATGGAATGGTGTCTCAGAGCCCACATATTTGGGTGCAGATAGTACAGATAAAGCCTTGGCAACAAGATAATCACAGAACAGCTTGCCATTTCGGTAGCAACAAAATTCCGTTATAGATCCCTCATAGACCTTGAACCCCTCCCAACTTCCTTTGTGCTTGATTATAAAATAAACATGCTGTGCTTGATTATAAAATAAACATGCTGAGCTAGTTCAGGGCCACTTCTCCTCCATCAGAGGAAAGTGTCCCACCTGGCCTCAACTTTTCTTTATGTTTTTGTGTCTGTGTCTTTCTTAATCTCTTTCCACTCTCTTGGGTCCCCAAGGCAGCTGTGTGGTCTGCGGCATCTGATGCCTGAACAGGGACCTGAGAATGAGAGAACCCTTAAACCCAGGCAAAGAGATGCTCCGAGAGAGGTGCTCACCTAAATAAGGGAAGGTGAGGAGTGGATATAGTTCAGCTGGGTGTAAAACATGGGTAATTCTGACGCCCAAGAGAGAAGTCTGTGTATCCAAGTGTTAAAATCTATGTTTCAGGTGAGGGTCTGGCCGGTTAAAGGTTCTCAGCTAGAGCAGTTTTTAAGCTTTGTGCAGGACACATACCCCTGGTTCCCTGCTGAGGGGACAGTTAATTTAGATACTTGGAACAAGGTTGGTAAACAGCTTAGGGGGCCAAGTTTCCCCCAAACCTTGTTCATGGCCATGCTAGCCATTGTTGCCTATCAGGTTGGTGGAACAAGGGGAAATCCTTACTAGACTTATTTCCCAGACCCTCCTATTCTACAACCTGCTACTTGGGCTGGTGGGTTGGTCCTTGGCTTTACCAATGATACCCGTATGATGGGGGGACAGTCTGATAAGCATATTACTGCTGACCATAGCGCAAATTTTAACTTCATGGGGGCTAATAATAGCTCTCCTATTTGCCTTTCTAACACCCCTAAGTTGGGTTGTCTTAAAATGAGTCAAGAAAATAATACCTCCTATGGGGGTACACAAATAGTCAACATTTTGGGCCCCTGGGGCATAATAAAATATCAACAAACCATATCTAAGTGGGGGTCTCCTAGTTCTACTTATAATGTTTCCCAGGCTCACCCCAATATTCCATACTGCCCTAATAACACAAGGATAGAGCTTGGAAAATTCCCCAATTGGACAAATGTGCCACTTTTATACCCACGGTCCAAAAACCTTACGGGAGCCTCCCTCTTAATCTACGATTGGTCTAATAGACTGGATCTCTCTCATCCTAACCATGAGTTCATTTCCCCTGGGGGCTTTTTTGGCAACATCCTTACTACTTTTCAAGGTGACATCCAAAAGGAACTGAGGCGGCTTGCCGCCTCCCTTGATTTTGTTAACTTTACTAGCGGGTCGTTGGTTGATTTGGCAGGAATCTGTGGTGCAACCTCCCCCTGCTACGGGATCTGGGCCTGTGTCAGACCCCCTTATGTTCTTTTAACAGACTCTGTTAATGTCACCCCAGTAGATAACCATTATGCTTTACCATATAACTCTTGTAATCTTACAGATTGTGTCACCTGCCATAATACGGGACAAGACATCCTGGTTTGACATCAGCCCCCATTCATTATGATTCCCACTAACATATCAGGCTTTGGTATGATGATGCAAGACTGCAGGTGCTTCAGAAATTACACCACCAACTTGCTACCTTGCCTCATAGAGATATTGGATTGATAATTTTTGGATTGGTGACCTTAGTTTCTGTCATCGCTTCTGCAGTGACTGCCACTGCTGCACTGTCTCAATTCATCCAAAATGCCGAGTTTGTCAATGCTCTGGCTCGAAATACCTCCAAGGCCCTATAACAACAAAAATCCATACATTTAAAGTTAAAAACAAAATTGAATGCCTTGGAGGCTGTAGTCATTGGATTGGGAAACCAGATAAACAACATAAAAATAAAATAACGATGACGATGACATGCGGCATACAATTGGGTTTGTGTTTACTTGTGTTTCTTGTAATAACAGCCTTTAATATTGGGACTTAGTTAAAAAACATCTCTAAGATATATGGAATCACAATAACATCAACACAGACCTGCTCAAGCTCCTCCACAATATTCTAGACATCCAAAATATCAAGATCCTATAGTACAACCTGCTCAAATAACACGAAATCTTCTTAATGATCTCAAGGGAGATTCCTTTAATATGTTAAATATATTAAATTTAAATATGTTAAAATAGTCTGCCTGGTATTTTCTGAGGTTTTTTTACATTTACTCTAATCCTCTTTTGTTTTTTGCCAACTGGATGCGATGCAGAGTCCTCCAATGCCAATTCAGAGCCACTGCAGTAGCCATCCATCACCTGTATTTAGAAAATAGAAAAGGGGAAGATGTGGAGAGTGAATGAGCGCTGTCCGAACAGCAGACCTTGAGCAAGGCCCCAAGCAAAGGCTTGGTTGCTTCGCACCCTAGCCAAAGAGCAAGGGATGCAGCCAGCTACATGGAATGGCATCTCAGAGCCCACACATCCGGGTGCAGATAGTACAGATAAAGCCTTGGCAACAACAAGATAATAGCAGAACAGCTTGCCATTTAGGTAGCAACAAAATTCCCTCATAGACCTTGAACCCCTCCTAACTTCCTTTGTGCTTGATTATAAAATAAACATGCTGAACTAGTTTGGGGCCACTTCTCTTCCATCAGAGGGAAGTGTCCCACCTGGTCCCAGCTTTTCTTTGTGTCTTTGTGTCTTTGTGTCTGTGTCTTAATCTCTTGCCCTTCTCACTCGGCCCCCAAGACAGCCACGCCGGCTGTGGTAGTTTCTGATTTAATGAGCCTGGGTGGGACCCAAGAATTTGCCTTTCTAACATGCTCCCAGGTGATGCTTATGTTGCTGGTAATGCAGCTTCCTTTAGAGAACCACTTGTTTATAAATTCCATTGAGAAAAATACAGTGAGATGACAGGAAAAATAATTTCTCCATCCCTTCTTCCTTTTTCATTATACCTCCCCCTTCTCCTCTTCTTCCCCCGTTTTTTCCTCTCTCTTTCTTATGTATTTATGTGATATATGTATTGCAGCCTTTCCGAGATAGCAGTGACTTGGTATGGCAATTATTCTCAATTTTTTGTGGTTCTGGCTAACAGGAAAGGAGGCTATGCTCGATTATAATCTCTTGTCTTCCTGTTGCCAGAGTCTCTTTGCTTATTTCTTTGCCTTATATCTGTTTCTCTGATCCTTTCCCTACACAGTTGCCAGTTGCTATCTGGATACAGGTCATTTCTTAAAACTTTTAGCAACTTCCACTGGTACTCACAGTGGAGCAGGAATTCAGACTCAGCTCTGCCTCACTTTGAAACAAGCTTCCTTTTAACTACTCCAATAGCCTGTCTGCTTCACATATGTGAACAGAATGGATAATTAAAATATAAACCTTCCCATTATAGGAAACAATATCAACCTTATTCATTTTGCTCTTAAATTCAGAGCATTAAGGAAATTGTTTATGGTTGAAGTCCATAAACATTAATAAAGCTCTACAATGAACCTGCATTGTGAGTTTTGAGGTTTCTTCCTGTTCCCTAAACAAGCCTTTAAATCTGACCACTGGGCGTAACCTCTTTGGGTCCCCTCCCACTATGGGAGCTTTTCTGTACTCTCAATAAATCTTGCTTTCTCACTAAAAATTAAAAAAATAAAAAATAAATTTGAACAATGGCATGATCAAACAAACAAAAAAATCTGAAATCTAAAAACAAACAATCCAAAAAGTGAAACGCAAAGCACAAGGAGAAGAAAATAAATAGAAGAAATAGACAAAGGGTTTACTCATAGATGGGATAATCACTTCCCGAGATTGCAAGGAGTGAATGTTTTATTTTTTAAAAGTTTTTCATGAATTATGTCTCTAGAAACCCAGACACACCAATCCAAGGAGAAACTTAGGAAAACTATAAATTGTATCATCATAGAAATAACCTAAGTTCTAGTAGCAGTTCTTCCAAAAATTGACTCTGTGCCTTTGATCAATTCACAATTTCTCTGGGCTACCATTTATGTAAAATGAAAGACTAGATCCAGGTGATTTCTGGAGTTCTTTCCAGTGCCAGTATTCTTAGATTGCAACTTTTTTGTTGTTGTTATTTTATTTTATTATAAAGATGTGAGGTACAAGTGACAATCAACTGCATAAATAGGCTGCATGCAGGTGAAGTTTGGGCTTCTAATTGGCCCTCACTCCCCCGGTAGTGGGTCAGGTACACTTTGTGTTGCCTGGTGCCTTCCACCTTCCTCTCTCCCTCCTGCCCCTGGCAGTGTCCAATGATGAGGCCAATCCCTCCCTTGTGCTTTTGTAGACAAACACACAAATCAGTCTTTAATTATAAGTTTGCAAATCATCTAGGGGGTCCATTCTATCTGCTCCTGAAGTCTTAAACCTTTATTAATTACTTGTTTCCCAAGGCCACTTCTGTTGGTGGGAGGGAGGAGAGAGAGAAACACTTTGGACCACAAGACTTCCAGTTCTGGTTTCTTACCATAAAATATTGGACTTGGGGGCCAGATGGCAACACTTTTGAAGATGCACTAAGGATTTGATTTCTGGTTCATATTAAATATCATATGTAAATTATTAATCTGTAGCAGATGTGAATGTATATTATGACACCATATGAAACATTAATGTTGCAACGACCATCCTGTGGACCAAATGGAGATGCTGGGGAACAACCACTGATCCTTCTAAAATCCTTATTTACAATCCAGGTAGCTCTAGGAAAGGCGTTAAGAGGAATACTTCTTGCTAGGGTTATATACAAAGAGTATGAGCAATGTTCCAAAATAAATGATAGTAACTAACACTTATTAAGGTCTTATTATGTGCCAAATACTCTTCTAAGTGGTTTATACATACTGTTAAATTTAATTATCCTAGTCATTCTATGAGGAAAGCATTACTACTTACAATGGTTAGGGAACAACTTGTATTACCGACTACATCTTGTCTTTTTCACTTGTATGAACAGAATAGATAATTACAACACAAACCTTCCCATCTTAGTAAATACTTTATTATTTATTAAGCACCAACTATGTACTGGGAATTATTCTAGGCAGTTGGGATACAGAGGTGGATTAAAACATTTCCATGATTTTTATGAAACGTACTTTCTGGTGAAATGAGACAGACAATATGTACCTAAACCAATGTATGCACAAAATAATATAAAAGAGAAACAGATTCAACAGAGTTATGTGATAACAAGGGTCTTTGGAGGGGGTTATCACAGATTGATCTGTCTGGGGAGTCCTCTCCAAGGAGCAGACGTCAGGCTAAGTCTTTACTTAATAGCAGTGTCCTAAAAAACAACCAAACAAAAAACAATTCTTCAAATGAATAGTGTATTAAAATATCAATTTGCCCAAAACATATTTTAATCAACTGTCAGTTTTATAGTATTTAATGTTTCTCCAAGATCAACCAATGTATACTATTCTTTAGAATGACAGTTTTCTGAATATTGTGACTTTTACCTGTTATGCATGCCACCAATGTCAAGAATAGTTTAAATAGTTGGGTGAGTTTCTGCTTTCCAAAGCATTTTCTATCAGGTTTTCATTTTTTTCCCCCTCTTATCAATTTACATCGCTGTTTGTGTTATTCCATTTTCCTATTTTTACCTCAACTTGTCTACGGACGGCTTGAAATAATTTATGGAGACAGAAGCTGGGCAGTTCCAGCACAAAAATAAATATAAACTAAACAGAATAGATACACGACTTGGAAATAGCTGCTGTCACTTTATCCTTTCTTTAAGATGGCTTATCCCCTTCTCTCCCAGGCTATCACCAGGAGAATGGTTTTGCTATTTTCTCTTGAATAGTACCATTTTTGACCTCTCTATCCTCTTTCTGGGAACCCTTTTCTTCCATTCACCTCAGTCTGCCTTAGAAGCCAGTCAAGCCCCTATTCCAGGTCTCCTCAATTTTTTTCCCTTCATTGATAACAACTAAATACTGAAAGCTGTATGTTGTTGCTTAACACTTATTCCAACCCATTTGGATATTGCTCTTGTTTTTTACAGAACCTGGGAAGCCAAAACTGGCATTGCTGTAAGTACTTTGCAGGTAAGGTACAGATATACTATCTAGACTCTGCCAATCAAAAGATTCCTAGATTGGAGGTGAAAATATGCAAAGGAAGGAGCAATATGCCACAGAGAGACTAATATTTCTAACAAGAGTGGTGGGGGAAGTGTCTAAGGTAGCCGTGGTGGTATTTTAGCATCAGGTCCAAGGTGTTGTTCATGCAGTAACAACAGTGATGGTTCCCTTAGGATGGTCCCATGGTGGACTTGAATGTATTTACTGGATGCATTTGTGTCTCATAGTTCTATCTGTCCTTGGTTTTGAAGCCTAAGTCTGGTAATTTGGGTCTCATAGAGTTTTTATGAGCCACATATCTCTTTTACTGAATTACTTTATACTTAGGCAAACAGTTGGATTATATTGTCTTTGACTAAGAACTCTGATCAACACGCTGATGTATTTGCATTTTAATGAGATATTTGAAGATGGAAAAGCTCCAGAGGAAGGCTGTTATAATGGTAAAATGATTGATTCTGAACTCATTTGAGTTAAACTCATTCATAACATGTAGGGAGTCACGCTTACTCCTTGTAAATCTAGATGTCTTTTCCTTCTTTCTTACATTTTGCTTTTTAAACTCTAGCACTGTTTCCTTATCTATAAAATGAGACTAGTAATCATAACCACATCACAGAACTGTTGTAAGTTAAATAAAATCTTCAAAATAGTACCTACCCCATAGAAATACCTGTTCCTTTGCTACAAAGTAGAGCACTGTCGGTTTTGGGCTTTTCGGTCTCTATAAATAAAGGAAAACAATTTCCAGGTGGGTTAGAATGAATGCTGAAGCAACAACATTAATAATAAATGTTGGCTAGCATTTTTGTTAATGTTGTGAAGGAGTGATTTATTCTGTCTAGGATAGCACTGGAAGAATTGATACCTTTAATGGCAGGTCTGGGGAAAAGGAACAGGGATAGGAAATTACATCTCCCACAGTACAGTCAGGTGTATGAAAGCACAGCAAGTTCAGGGAGTCAAAAGGGGTTCTTTGTGTCTGTATTTATCTTGGGTAGAATGGGGACTGTTGGAGGGCATGACTAGAGTAAGTGTTGAATTAGATAGCAAGGTGAGGGCTGGATCAAACACAAAAAATTATAAGCCCCCTTCATAATGAGGCAGCCCCAGTGTCAGCTCCTTCATCCCAGTCAAGATAGAACCACTTATTCCTTCCTCCTTCTTCAGCATTGATTCACTTAGTCACCTTCAATTTTCTGCCATGTGCATAATCCCCTTTTAGCTACTTGCAGGCAAGTTCCTGTTCTAATGATCTAATTACTTTATTTGAAACATTGGGGAGATAAAGCTAAATGTGTGCTAAGACTATGACAGAGGTAGGAAGTAGGTATTTTTAAAGCTCTTTGGTAAGTGAAACTCTGGTTTACTGAGGGGCTGGGTCATTTGAGTTTCTTACACATTTATTCCCCAGTAAAAAATGCCACTATAATTTGGTGAATTAATAACAAAACTGAATCTTTCTGATGCCAGAGCCCCAAAAGCCAGTATTCCACTCTGATGCACTGATTTGGTGCAATCGTTTTAGAATTTCTTCTTTTTTGTTTTTTTTTTCCTGTTTTCTTTATTTTTTTTTCTTTCTCTTTTTCTTTCTAATCTTTTTCTTCTTTGTTAAATCCAAATTCTCTAAGGAGGTTTGGAATCAACATCTTGATATTTAATCCAGAATTACTTGTCAGTTTCTACAAATTGTCCTTATTTCAGATGATTTACAAGGAACTGTTGATTTCTTGGGTTTGTGAAAAGCTGAGGCTCGCCTTCCCTTATAAAACTTGCCCATTTCCTGCAATTGCTAAAGTTCTATTAGCTCCAAAAAAATGATTATTTTATATAAAATACCAGACAGAAAAAATTATAAATTTTTTAGACCGGGGCAATCCACCCATGATTCTTGTTTTATTTTGCTTTTTTAAAAAAATGTGTTAAAACTGAAAACATATTTTGCCAGCCACCTCCTCCCTTGCCTTTTTGAAAGTCCATATGTTCTTTAGGGAAAAAATTAAATTCAGCTTCATTTGAGTCTTTGCAAAATTTTAAAAGAGCCATTTGATGTGCAAGATTTCTAGGTCTTTGGAAATAAGTCCTAAAGTCAATTGCTTGGACAAAGTTCAAATTGTATTTTCTCACCTCCTTGGAAAAAAAATATTTGGGTCAGATTCAAAAGTTCAATCCTTTTCAACTGCTAGTTGAAATTAGATTCACACACTGGAAGGGCATATTTACATATTGCTTATTTTCTAGTAGATGTTAGGAGGTCATGAGTTTTGTCCACATTCTGTACTCAAGAAATAATTTTTGCTTTGAACTAGTATCTGGGTGTTGTACCCTATCTCAAGGGTGGAGTGGGTTTGCTTTCCTAGTAGAATACATTGTTCTATGTCAGTCAAGCAACTTTCAGAGAAAATAACCAACTGAGGGTTGTCAAAAGAATATGAACCTTCTAAAATCTGTTTACACTTGTTCTGAATTGGGCAGGGACCTGATTATCTCAGCTACTGAATTCAAGTTAGGATCCAGTTCAACAAGGTTAGGCAAGTACGCTGAATCCGGGGTTAAGAAAAAGTTGGGTTCTAATTGCTTGCCTTCTCACTACCTGTGTGCATTTTTTCTTTCTCTTTTTGGGTCTGAATTTTCTTATTTGAAATAGAAGAAGATAGAGCATAGCAATATTTTCAAGCTGGTTTCTTCAGAGCCCTGTGCTTCCAAAAAACTGTCTCCAGAATTCTTTGGCTTTTGCAGGTTTTATAAATGAAGATTTTACAGAAAACTGCTTACATTAAAAAGATTCTGCTGCTAGAAAACAAAGATAGAACAAACCTCAATCAACTCGTGTTTTAGGTTTAAATTTTTTTTGTTTTATTTTAACTTATTTAACTTATTGAGCAATTGCCAAGTCTCATCATGAGTTTTAAATGACCAAGAGGAAATGACAACTAGATATGAGCTGTGGAAATAGAAGTTTGATTTTACTTTTTGACATTAGTCTGTTACATCTCAGACTCAATAAGACTCAAATTGCTCCTGTGCTGTTTGATACTGGCTACTGGCTGTTAAAACACCTTGAAAAAATTGGGTGGCAGTATCTTCTACAGCTGAGTATGTGTATAAGTTAGGACCATCAATTTCACTCCTAGGTAAATGCCTGACAAAAATGCATATAAATGTACACCAAAAGACACACACAAGAATGTTCACAGTAGTACTATTTGTAGTAACCTTCAATTGTAGAATACTCAACTGTCCATCAACAGTGGAATGAATAAAGAAATGTATGTTGCATTCTCACAGTGGAAAATTACTCAGCAATGAAGACGATGGATCTATACACACAACAATATAGGTAACTCTCACAAAGACAAAAGAATAAAGAAGTATGAATTAATTCAAAACATTCAAAAACAGACACAACTAATCTATGTTCTTAGAAGTCAAGATTATAAATACCACTGTGGGAGGAAGTGGAAAAGTGTGAAGAGATCATGAGTGGGGCCTTCTGGAACAGCAGATATTGTACTGTTTCTTGACCTGGGTGCTAGTGACATGTGTGTTCAATTTTTAAAAATGTATTAAGCTGTACATTTACAACATGTGCCCTTTTCTGGATGCAGATTATACTTTTGAAAAATTGTAAAATTCCTCTAGGATGTCTTCACAAATCTTCTCAAGATTAGTTACTGCAAAAGAAAATAGCATTATCAGTGCTGGTAGTACTTTATTTTTATATCATGGGTAAAAGTGCATGGTTTAAATTTCAAGGTGTTAAGTTGAAATAATTCTGGGCTAAATGTATTTAAGTAGTCATGCAAATGACTACCTGTTGCTCTTGCACCTGTGGACATTGGTCAGTGCTTTGTCAGTCATAAACTGGAAGATGCTAGGTGAAACTCTCTTATATCACTTAACAAGATTTCCTTTCTTTTTCCTATCGACTGTTTACAACCCAATTGCTAGAAACATCTTGTTTCACTTCATAAAGGATAAACTGCTACTGGAATTTCTCTCCTGCCATAAATAACTATAACTTGGAAAAGTATATGAAGGGGCACTGGACAACAGTGTAGGACTCTGAAGTTTAAGAGAAAGGAAATAGATATGGTAAATCCCATGATTTTCCTGTTTACTCTTTGAAAGGGGAAACAAGCAAAATCAGTGACCTTACTCACTGATTTGAGAAGCCAGGGGTTGGATTGAAGATGCTGAGACAGCTAGAATTGGAGGACGAGTGTACTGGAGATAGACACACACACACACACACACACACACACACACACACACACACGAGAGAAAGAGAGAGAGAGAGAGAGAGAGAAAGAGAGAGAGAGAGAGAGATCCCTCTAGTCTTTGACTGAATACTAATGTGTGCATGTATGAAAGAGAAATATCTGAGGAAGGAGAAGAGCCACTGGGAAGCAGTAGGCTAAAACATTTCTAAAGACCACATAGGACTGAGAATGTTTTGTATTCTCACAAGCCATACCTTGTTATTCTAGAGCATTTTATAGAGTCTGTAGAAAGGTCATATGTTTAAAAATAAAGTTAAATTATCCCCCCCAAAAGACTGCTCTGGACCCATCATAAGAAAGCTTGAAGATAAACATCATATGATTAAACTTTCTCTTCAAGTTATCTAAGAGGGTGTTGTGTTTTGCTGTACGAATCTCCTAAAGGTATCTATGCCTATTCTTTGGAAACTGTGAATGCTATTTTATATTTTTAAAATGACTTTGAAGATGTAATTGTGTTAAGATTACTCTGGATTATCTGGGTGATGCTTAAGAGAGATATTTTACTACAGAAGAAAGGGCAACGTACTGATGAAGCAGAGATTGAAGTTATATGACCAAAAGTCAAGGAATTCTATCAAGTATCAGAAGCTAGAAGAGTAAAAAAAGTGTACTGTCCCCTGGGTTCTCTCAAAGGAACCAGACTTCTTGACACCTTGAATTTAGCCTCAGATGACTCATATTGTACTTTGACCTCTAGAACTGTAAGAATACAGTTTTGTTGTTTTAGCCACAAAATTTGTGATGGTTTGTTGCAGCACCAATAGGAAACTAATACAAGAACAAAAACAACATTCAGCATTCTTTAAAGGAATATAGAAAAATCTGTCACTCAGCAATATAAAATCACAATGTCTAGACCCAATAAAAGATTACTAGGCATATAATTAAACAAAAATATATGTCAAGAAAAAAAAATCAATGGAAACATATCTCCAACATGAGAGAAACAGCTATTATAAATATTTTAAATGTGTCAAGCATAAAAATTTTTTAAAAGCTTGAATATGGTGAGGAGAGAAATAAAAAAGACACACATTAAACTTTTGGAAATTAAAATAAAATATTTAAAATAAAATATCTATTAAATAAGAAAATATCAGTAGAGTTGGAGACACAGCAACATAAATAATCTAAATTGAAACATAATGAGGAAAATGGGGGGAAAAGCCTCAGTGAGTTCTAAAACAATATCAGATAAATTAACATACATGCAAATGGAATATCAGAGGAAGTGAGGTCAGGAAAAACCATGGTTGAACATTTTCCAAATTTGATGAACACCATAAGCCCAATAAATCCAAGAAGCTCAAAAAATCTCAGGCAGAACAACCATATTATGAACCACATCAAACTACCCCAAAATGCTTTAGATTCAGGGGGTATATATGAGTGTTTGTAACATGAGTGTTTATGTGTACATGAGTGGTTATAACATGTCTGTGTAGTGGTGTGAATAGCGAACATCATGCCCTATAGGTACTTTCTGAACCCTAACCTCTCTCCACACTACCCTCTTATTGGTGTCCTTAGTGTCTATTATTTCCATCTTTGTGACGTTTATCTCTCACACATGAGTGAGAACATGTGGTGTTTGATTTTCTGTTTCTATGTCAGTTTGCATAGAATGATGATCTCCAGCTCCCTCCATGTTGCTGCAAAGGACATGATTTCATTATTTTTTAAGGCTGCATAGTGCTCCATGGTGTATATATAACACATTTTCATTGTCCACTGATTGGTTAATGGGCATTTGTATCAATTCCACATTTTTGCAATTTTAAATTGTGCTGTGATGAACATGCGGGTACAGGTGTCATTTTAGATCACAACCTTTGTTCCTTAGGGTAGATACTTAGTAGTGGGTTTGCTGGATCAAATGGTAGATCTACTTTCAGTTCTTTGAGTAATCGCTATGCCTCTTTCCATAGAGGAGTTACTGACTTTACTCCCACCAACAGTGTGTGTTTCCTTTCTCCACATCCATGCCAGCATCTATCTTTTTTTAATTTTTTAAATAATGGCCATTCTGACTAGTGTCAAGTGATATCTTGTTGTGGTTTTCATTTGCATTTCCCTGATGTTGAGCATTTTGTTATATGTTGGTTGGTCATTTGCATATCTTCTTTTGAGAGATGTATGTTCATGTCGTTTGCCCACTTTTCAATGGTTATTTGCTTTCTTCTTGCTGATTTGTTTGAGTTCTTTGTAGAATCTGGTTGGTTGTTCTTTGTCAGATATATAGTTTGCAAATATCTTCTCCCATTCTGTAGGTTGCCTATTTGTTCTGTTGATTATTTGTTTTGCTGTACAGAAGCTCAAGTTTAATTTGCTTTGGGGGATTTAGCAAGAAATTCTTTGCCTAGACCAATGTCCATAAGAGTTCTTCTAGGAGTCTTATGGTTTCAGATCTGATATTTTAGTCATTAATCCATCTGGAGTTAATTTTTGATTATGGGGAGAGTTAGGGATCAGGGTTCATTTTTCATTTGCTGAATAGGTTGTCCTTTCCCCAGCGTATGTTTCATCTGCTTTGTTAAAGATTAGTTGGTTGTAGACATTTGGGTCTATTTCTGGATTCTTTATGCTATTCCATTGGTCCATGTTCTGCTCTTGTATTAGTATCATGCTGTTTTAGTAACTCCTGTCTTATAGTATAATTTGAAGTCAGGTAATGTGATGCTTCCAGCTTTGTTCTTTTAGCTTAGGATTGCTTTGGTTATTCTGACTCTTTTTTGGTTTCATATAAATTTTAGGATTTTTTTTTCAATTCTGTGAAAAATGGCATTGTTAGTTTGAAAGGGATTGCATTGAAGATTGTAGATTACTTTTGGTAGTAGGGTCATTTTAATAACATTTATTCTTCCAATCTATGCTTATGGGATGTTTCTCCATTTGTTTGTGTCCTCTGCAATTTCTTTCATCACAGTTTTGCAGTTCTTCTTTTACAGATATTTCACCTCCTTGACAAAATATATTCCTGGGTATTTTAGCTTTTTGGCTGTTATTGTAAAGGAATTGAATTCTTGATCTGATTCTCAGCTTAGTCGCTATTGGTGTATGAGCAGTGCTACTGATTTGTGTGTTTTGATTTTGTGTCCTGAAATTTTACCAAATTCATTTATTAAGTCTAGGAGTTTTTTGTGTGAAGTTTTTAGGGTTCTCTGGGTATAAGATCATATCATCAGCATGCAGAGATAGTTTTATTTCTTCTTTTCTAATTTGGATACTCTTCATTATTATTTTTCTTGCTTGATCATTCTGGCTAGGATTTCTAGTACTATGTTGAATAGTAGTGGTAAAAGTGGGCTTCCTTGCCTTGTTGCATTTCTGATAGGGATTGTGTTCAACTTTTCTCCATTCATTGACTATGGGTTTGTCATTTATAGCTTTTATTATTTTGAGGAATGTTTACTTTATGCCTATTTTTTTGAATAACTTTATCATAAAGAGATGTTGGATTTTATCAAATTTTTTTTTTATCTGTTGAAATGATCATGTGATTTTTGTTCTTAATTCTGTTTATGCAGTGGGATCATGCTTATTGACTTGCATGTGTTGACCACCCTTGCATCCTTAGGTAAAAACCACTTGGTTGTGGTGTATTTTTTTTTATGTGTTGCTGAATTCAGTTTCTAATCATTTACTGAGGATCTTTGTGTCTATGTTCATAAGGAATATTAGTCTATAGTTTTCTTTTTGTTGTGTCTTTTCCTGGTATCAGAGAGTGATATTGACCTCATCAAATGAGTTAAGGAGGACTCCCTCCTTTTCAGTCTTGTGGAATGGTTTCAGTAAAATTGGTACCAGTACATGGACATTCTGGCAGAATTCAGCTGTGAGTCCATCAGGTCCTGGAAGTTTCTGTTGTTATTGTTGTAAGACTTCTAATTGCTGTTTCAATTTTACTACTTGTTATTGGTATGTTTAAGGTTTCTGTTTCTTCTTGATCCAATAATGGAGGCATCGTGTGTTTCCAAGAATTTATCCATTTCTTCTATTGCTTTCAGTGGAGTATTGAAGTCTCCCACTATTACTGTATTGCAATCTCTCTCTTTTTTATTTTTTTGGGGGGGCTAATAGAATTTGTTACAAAGCTGGGGGCTCTGGTGTTAGGCACATATATACTGAGGGTGTCAAAAAAAGTATACATATTTTAGGAGATGCTTGCCACAATTAGAAGTGTTTGGATGCTGTTGGTAACCACTCTGAGCACCTCTTGTAAATTGCAGGAGTGAAATGTGACTTGTATTCATCTTATTGAGTATTATCATTTTAATACAGTTTTTTCCTTTCTTAAAATGTGTATACATTTTTTGGCACCCTCTGTGTCTAAAATTGTTATGTCTTCTAGTTAGATTGATCCCTTTATCATCATATGTTAGCAATCCTTGTCTTTTTTTATTGTTTTTAACTTAAAGTCTGCTTTATCTGATATGAAAATGGCTACTTCTTGTTTTTGGTTTCCATTTGTGTGGAATATTTTTCTCCACCCCTTTACCTTGAGTCCATAAGAGTCTTTGTGAATTAAGTGGATCTCTTTAAAGCAGCAGATATATGCCGTTGTGTTTTTTAAATCCATGCTGCCAGTCTATATCCTTTTAGTGGAGCATTGAAACCATTTACATCCAGTTAATGATGATATGCAAGGTATTATCCTATTAATAATATTGGTTGTTATCTGTTTGCTTTATTTATTTATATTTCCTGTGGTGTTGGTGTTCCATAAAGCCTGTGAACTTCATGATATTCAACATTTTTCCACTGGTGTATTTTGACCTTTTGTTTCAGTATTTACAATTTCTTTGAGTATTTCTTGTGGAGCCAGTCTTGTGGTGACAAATTCCCTCAGCATTTGCTTATCTACAAAGGACTTAATTTCCACTTAATTTATGAAACTTAGTTTTGTAGGATACAGAACCCTTGTCTGACAGTTGTTCTGTTTGGGGAGATTGAAGATGGAGCCCCAATCGCTTCTGACTTGTAAGGTTTCTTCTGAGAAGTCTGCTGTTAGTCTGATAGGCTTATCTTTGTAAGTTATTTAATTCTTTTGTCTCATTGCTCTTAAAATTCTTTCCTTCATATTAACTTTGCATAGCTGGATGATTATATATGTTGAGATGATCTTTTTGCAATGAATTTTTTGGTGGTTCTTTGGGCTTCTTGAATCTGAATGTTTAGATATCTGGCAAAGTCAGGGAACTTTTCCTCCATTATTCCCTCAAATAGGGTTTTCAAACCTGTTGCTTTGTCTTCTTCCTCAGAAATACTTATGTTTCTTAAGTTTGGACAACTGTAGGCAATCTTCTTGGTCAGTGTTATTCCAAGGAAGTGCCCAGCCAGCCCTAGGCTGAGGGCAGGGTTCTGGGAATTTCCCCAGTTTTCTCTCTGTTTTGAGGGGAGTGAGAGGTTGCTATGGCAATGCATCCCACCTGGCTCCCACCTTGACCTCAGGCCATCTGAGCTCTGAATGTCAAGGTGCAGCTGGCCTCAGGGCCTCCTCATGTGTCCTCAGGCAACTTGCCCAGCTAGGAACTGTTGGCAGCTGCAGAATTTGCCCTTGGGGCCTATTCCCTCTTAAGCTGACTGGAAAGCAGCTGCCCCCCTCTACAAGGGTGAATTCCTTGGAAATGGTGGCTGGCACTACTCAAGGCTTTTTTTTCCTGCACCACTCCATAGCAGAGCATGGCTGTGGGGAAGGCAGTTTTCTGTGAAGGACTTGGGTCCACAAGGCTCAGGGGACCCTGTAAGTTCACAGTAGGAGTATAGAACTCCTGAATTCCCCTCACTCACCTTCCCCTATATCCAGAGTCTGTGGTGAACTATGTAGGTGTAAGCAAGAGTCTGGCCAGTTCCAGCCCAGGTCAGTGGATTTTTTTTTTTCTTCTTTTGCTCTAAATAGTTATTATCACTCTTTCAGAGACTCATGGGACAAGCTGATGCATCCATTCCTCTCTGAGTACTGAGGAAACTCTATCTTGGCTTACTCTGTAGGAGAAACTCACTCTAGCTGCCTCATGTCAGTCATCTTAATACTCTGTTAGAAAACCATTTATTGAAAGAGAAAAGAATCTTAAAAGCAAACAAGGAAAATAAAAGACATATTACATATAAGAAGACAAAGACAACAAAAGATTTCCCACCAGAAACTACACAGTGCTGAAAGAAAAAAACTGTTGACTGGAATTCTATACCTAGTGATAGTATCTTTAAAAAATAAAGGCCAAAGTATGACTCTTATGACCATAAGAAACAAGAAAGTTAATTACCAGCAGACCCACACCACAAAAATGTTAAAAGAATCCCTCAGGCAGAAGAGAAATAATTGAAATTTGGGAAGAAAGAAATAGAGAGTGCCAGAAATGACAAATCTATGAGTAAATACTAAAAAATCATTTAAAAGGATAATCGACTATTTAAGACAGACAAACAGAAGTAAAACTCAAACTAATTACCAACTTGAGTTACTTAGGCATACTTTATGTACACATATCAGCAAGAGTTGGTCCAGCTACTTTGACTGAGATCATACTCAGTAAGTACTGTATAAAGTTGCTGTGTGAATTACATATGAGGAAAATCAGATCCCAAGCTTCCTAGATCTCGTGGCTGTTGGTACCACACAAAACAGAGTCATCAGGTACAGGAATACCTGGATTGGGCTTCTTATAAAAAAGTTAGTTGTTACTGGTTTTAGTCTTGTTTTCTGGATAAACAATGGCCAGGGGGCATGGCTGGCACCCTGTCTTTGATATGCATGGAGGTAGGCATAAGGTTGAAAGAGCAGAATGAGAAGTAAAGAATAGATCCAGGTCATTTTTCTCAACTGAGGTCACCAAAAATCATACATGGCCAAGGCAGAAAGGAGATGTTAAGAGAATGGGTTAAAAATGAGTGTAAAATACAGGACTTGGAGTGACTTCTGTTCAGACGAGCAGGTTAGAAGAATTTAGAAGTATACTTTAAATTCTCAAAAATGTCAGAAATTTGTGGTGCTGGAAAGCAAATCAGTGGTTGCTTGGGAATAGTTTAGTTGTTGGTGATAGGGAATGATCAGAGAAAGGGATTTCAGAGGGGCACAAAGAAACTAACTATGGGAGGAAATAGGCGTGTTAATTATGTTGATCATTGCAATTGTTGTATAGATGTGTACAGATGTCAAAACTTACCAAGTTGCAGACTTTAAACATATGCAGTTTTATGTATGTTAATTATATCCCAATAAAACTTTTTGCTCTCTTATCCTACTTACTTAAGTACTAAATATTGTATCACAGAGGGCTACAATACTTATACTTTCATTTTTCGTAGTGCAGGGTTCACTCTTCTGGAGTGAGAGACTTGGCATCGAATTGAAAGTTGTAAGCATTTGAGATGGTGTGATTGACATAAGAGGCAAATCAGTAATTCAATTTAGGGATGCTAGTAAGTTCCAAAAGGTGAGGGACGTTTGATTTTTGATGCTTACGTCAAGAGAGACAGGTTTTCTTGTCCACTTTACTGCCCAGGTCTCTATCTAGAACTCTTTGAGTTCTCACATTTTTATGTTCTCAGCATCCAGCTGGCTAGATCTCACCTCCCAGTCTCTGCCCTTCCTGGTCTAGAATGAGCACATGTAAATCACATGCATATGAAGAATATTCACACAATTAGTGATTTTTTTTGAAGTTAAGGATGGGGCTGCTTGCTTTTTGACAAGACTATTGCAGCTATAAACATTTTCAGAGTTAAATTTAAAATTGGTTATTTGTCATAAAAATATCTTATGATTAAAGCATTCATTCAAACAAGAATGGGATTTTTTTTTCTTTTTAATCAATACTACTTGTTCCCTTCAGAAAGTGAAGTATTGGAAAACGGCGGGTGGGGACTCTTATCAGATAGGCTTAAATTCAAATCCTTCACAAAATATGTAACAGGTGGTAAATTGTTTAAGTTTTCTTCACTGAGGCTTCTGTAAGTGTGAAATAGAGGCAATAGTAGCTTTCTTGTGGGATTTTTTTTTTTTTTTACCTTTTGGTGAGGATTAAAGATAATGTGTATAAAATGTCTGATATATTGCCTGAATGAACACTTAATAAACAATAGTGAACTGTTAGCTTATAAATACAAGCAGATTTTACGTTTTAATGATCAAATTAGGACTAGAAATGCTGATTCCTGTTTCTACTCTTGCCCTGCATTCATTCTTATATTCATAGCTATTATAATTTCCTCAATTCTTTGTCACTTAATAAGTGAAACATTAATTTTAGCTTTCTTGAAGTTAGTCCTTTCATGGTGAATTCTTCTCCTGCTTCCCTCCTCCACTTCAAAGGGCTCATTTTCCTTTGTTTCTAAGCCAAGACAAAAATGTTGGCTATGGGAAATAATTATTGGGTGCCATTTAGACAAATATAAGAATCTGATTGAATACTCTCCACAACTGTCGGTTGAAACTAAATATGGAGTTGCCATGGATACTGGTTGCTTGGCCTCTGCTCCAACACATTAGAGCCTTTTTAGTTCAACAATGTGCAAACCACAGATGTTGCCACGCATTGTATTCATAATCAGCTAGAATCTCTTAGCAGAAGAATATCTTGGGTTTGTTTTAACAGAGCGGATCCAAATTCTCAGAGGGAAAACAAAATGCCCAGTGCCCCACATTGTGTCTCCAGATGTAAGTAGTAATTTCAGCAGACACAATTTTTATTTTTCTCTCTGCTTCCTTTAATCTAGATGGAGTGATTTTCTTTCAATATTTATTTGGAATAAGAATATCTATTGCATATTTTGTAAAATACTACAGGGGCATCTGTTAGGAAAATTGTATATAGCTTTGGGTACAGAACTTAAAACAAGGCATAACTGAAGGAGAAAGAATACAACAAAATCCCAGATGCTATTTGAGAGCAGGAGTGGAGTCACAGCAGAGAGATTTCAGGTTGATGCAAACAGTCCTGGCTTCGTCACTCACGAGCTGTGTGTCCTTGAGCAAATTAAGCAACATAAACCTTGGTTTACTCATTCCACTGGTTCTTCCAGTTGTAAGAACTTCTGTGATTATACCGCATCCACCTGGATAATCCAGGGTAATCTCTCTAAAACCAGTTGATTAGCAACTTTAACTTCATCTACAGCAACAATTCTTCATTTCCATGTCACTTATTCACATGTTCTGGGTACCCAAAGATATATGTGGACATTTTTTGGAGGGAGAAATACAGTGCAGTGATGCAAAAATAATTTTGCTTTTTTTAGTGCCCATAAATGTCTATATCTTGCTCATAAATTTCCTTTCTACTTTTAGCAAAAGGGGCAAATCTATCTGTTTTTGGTTTTCTCAGTTTCTTTTGACAAATGTTCAGTACAATTCTTATCCAGGGCTGTTTTTCTTCCTTCAACAATTGACTCCTTTCTCTTCTCACTCTCAAGTTTGTATCTGGACATTTAAAAGGTTGAGTGACTTGATGATGGCGTGGGCATGAGAACTGTTCTATGCCTCTCAGAAAGACAGTGATGAAGGAAATTGAGGAGGCTTCTTTTTCATTCTTTTTCTGTACAAATACTGAATATTACTATCCTTACTCTGCCCCAAATGCCTTGACTTATTATAGCTGAGAAATGTTCTCCTCTCTTCAAATGCGTATGATGTATTAAAACAACTTCATATTATTTAGCACCAAACCTGTAAAAAATGCTCCCAAAAGTAATATAATCTTATCAGTCAGACATTGAACCCGTAAATAGTTTGTGTAAGAAATATTTTCTTTGCTCTCACTATCCAGTTAGATGGTGATGCCCAAAGTCCACAATTACAGTTTTGTTGCCTTAAGCCTTCTCTAAACCACTGCATATTTTATGGCCCAAACAAGGATATGGTGTTTTTTACCTTGCTGCTGCAGTAGACAATTAGGCAAGTAGAATTCCAAGCTGAACAGTATTTTCAGGAAAAGCTGGTTATTCACCTAAAGAAATATTTGTGGTTCTTATAAAGATAAGGAATGTCTAATTCTTTCACTGAAGTCAAGTGATCACAAACTTGCTGGAAATAACATGATCTAAATATCTTCCCTTTCCACAAATTTCTGGCTGTCAAGAATAATTATAAGTAGGGGGGGTTGCCTCAGTAGCACTGTGAACCACCCTCGTTTGATTTTTCTTCCCTGTCAACCTGCCTCACTGTGAATAGTACATAACTAATCGTTAGTCATTGGTAGAACTTGTCAGAGGAGAGTGACCACAATCGAATTTGTAAGCCAGTCACAAAAATATGTGGTGAACAAAGTTTTCTGATTAGTGAATCAGGTTCTTCTTCTCTGGTCTTCCACCCCCACAAAATGGTAGAATTTGAGACAAAGGTAAAATCTGAAGAAAAAAATGTAATTGTTGATTTCAGCACTGGAGCAGAGTGACATGCTAGATTCTTTCACAAAAGCTTTGCTTATCCTCCCTACAACTCTGGTAGTATGATTATGTAGATAATAACTGGTTCTTTCTCTCTTTCAAGCACCCCAAATTCAATCTATTGCAAGTTCTAATGATTTCTGTACATTTCTAATTATACCACTATGGTCCAAGCCACCATTAATTCTTGCTTGGATACCTGTAACTACTCTTCTACCGCTCTCTTCTTCTGCTTTAATTCCTTGCCCTTTCAATTTATTTATACATATTCTAAAATGTAGGTGATACTATGTTACGCTCTTGATTACATTTCTTCAATGTCTTTTCAAGGAACTTAGAATAAAACATAACCCCTCAGTCTGAATGGGCTAAGCTCTTTAAAAAAGTTTATTTCTCTTGCATGCTGCATATGAGTTGCGGGTCTGCTTGGGGCTTTGCTCATCTTGGCACTCAAGGACCTCAGCAGCTAAAGGCTCTGTTTTGATCGGGGCTGCCATAATCACTGAGGTGAGGCAAACAGATGAGGTGGATCCCATGCTGGTTCCTTAAAAGCTTCTGCCTGGAAGTGACTCATTTATTTGGCATCTCGATTTTTACTGGTCAAAGCAAGTATCATGACCTCACTTGCATTCAGTTGAGTTGAGAACAGCTGTAGTTTCACATATTACCAAATGAGAGAACCAAAAAACTGTACTGTTTCAATGAACACCACAGTTAAAACCATTATCATGGTCAACAAAGTTTTGTTTGATATGGTGCACTTCACTTCTTGGATTTCATCTCCTTTCATCATCCTTGTTGCAATGATGGGTTGAAGCATTTGCACCTGTTTCCTCTGCCTGGCATGCTCTTCCCTTTATCTCTTGGCTTGACCAGTTTCTACTACTCATTAAAATCTCAGTCAAAATATTACATACTTAGATGATCCAAACTTAATAGCACTTTTCTTTCTTTGTCTAAATTCTTACCACCGTGTCATCTGTTTTCTGTTTCATTTCTTTATCTATCTTTTAATTCTTATTATTTTTATTTTTATTACTTTAACAGGATGACCTTTTGGAATTCCTCAAATCTCACGTTCTTTTGTTAGCTCTTTCACTAATTCATTCATTTATTCATTTTTGTATTTGGGAGATGTAAAGATACTTGACATTAAGTCAACTACTAAAAAGCACACAGTATGGAATAGAGACAAGACACAAACACAAATCATTACAACCTAGAAAAATAAAAACTAACAATAAGCATCATATAAAAAAGATGCTCAACATCATTAATCATTAGGGAAATGCAAATCAAATCACAATGAGATACCACTTCGTACTCACTAGGATGACTCTAATAAAAAAGATGGACAATAACAAGTGTTAGTGAGAATGTGGAGAAATTGAAACCTGTGTATGTGCTTATGAGAATGTACTATGTAGCCAAGTTGAAAAACAAAAAGGTCAGTTTTGCAGCACCTCAAAAAATTAACTATAGAGTTACCATGTGATTTAGCAAGTATACTCCTAGATATATGTTCACAAGAAATAAAAACATATATTCACACAAAAATGTGTACATGAGTGTTCATGGCAGCATTATTAATAATTGCCAAAAGGTGGAAACAAGTCAAATGTCCTTCAGTTGGTGAATAAACATACTGTGGCATGACTATTCAATGGAATGTTATTTAACCATGTAAATTAAGTGCTGATACATGTTCTGGCACAAAAACTTCATACTAAATGAAAGAAGCCAGACACAAAAGACCATGTGTTGTGTGAGTTCATTGATAGGAAATGTCTTGAAAAGGCAAATCCGTAGAAACAGAAAATACTATGTTAGTGGTTTCCAGGAACTGGGGTTAGAAGGGAATATGGAATGATTGTTAATTGGTCAAGGTTTCATTTTGGTGTGGTGACAATGTTCTGGAATTAGGTACTGGTGATAGTTGCACATTGTTTAAAATACTAAAAACCATTGAATTGTATACTTTAAAAGAGTGAATCTTTTTAAGGGCCAGTGAATGGTTTTATTGTATGCTTGGAAATTACAACAATCAAGTCAAACAATGTAAAACTGTGCCCTTCATTTTTGCCCTTTTATTAAAAGGATTTGAAAACGTAATGATGTATCAGCATTATACTATATATAGTAACAATATTCTAAAAAAACATTCAATGAATTGGTAAATCAAAGTCAAAAGATGTTTACTTTAACTTTTTAATAGTACGCACACATCTTATAGCTCCAACCAAAACTAATTTGCAACATTGAAAATATATCTTTTCTTATCTAAATATAAAACAGTAATAATCATGCTATTTTATATTGACATTCAGGTTAAATCTCTTCCTTATAAGGTGTTTGACATAAATACTTTGTAATTGTGCCACTCTTGGTGATGTTTGAATGAGACTAGTAGGTTTTTTATGTTCACATTTCTTACTTTTCCAAATTGTCATGAGGCTCCTTCCTGCCTGTCTCCAACCCCAGCTCCTACCAAGCTCACTCTCCTGCATTATGCTCCAGTTACCCTGGCCTTCATTCTGACTGTATTACCTCCAAACTGACTCCTTGGGTAAAGCTTTTCAGAAGATTTTGCCTCCAGTACCTTTGTGACAAACGACTTTTAGTCTTTCAAAATCTAGTTTCCGTGACACCTCCTCCATGAGGTCTTCATCAACTACACACAGGAATTGCTGGCTGACCTTATCGTTGACTTCTTGTCTCATCATCCTAATTTTTTTTTCTTTTTTAATAGCACTCATTGCCATCTGCAGTGATCTTGCTCATATATTGATTTTTCATCTTCTCCCAACAGAATATTTGAGGAGGGCAGAGGTTTTACCTTTCTTGCTTTCTTCTTTATCTCCAGAATCTTGAACTCCACCTTCTTCAGAGGTCTCAGTAAATATTTGTGGATGAAATTATTGAATAAGTACAGTTAATAACATGTGCTTTTAAAAACAGTCAGATGGACATGGGATTCAATCCCCTACTTTACCATTTACTTGAGGTGAGACTCTCACCTTCAGACAAGAACTTTACTTCTTTGTGACTTGGTATTCTGTGTTTAAAATGGGCACAAGAATAATGCTGTTGTGCAATTTAAAAGCAACAGTGACTATAAAGTACTTGATAGTGCACCTAGTAAATAGGGAGCCTCCAATAAATGTTATCTATATGGCAAATAGTGTTTTTATTGTTATGTTATTTCCTTATAACTCTTAGTCTTAAATAATGGTGTATCATGTCCATCTTTGTAAACAGCCACAGATCATGAATACTGTATAATTTTGCCACAAGTCCATCTGGGTCTTAGAAATTTATTTAGAAAGTTACCTTTTGTATAGTTCCTTAAGCTAGAAAAAGTTTTACTTTTGTTCAAGTGAAGTTACTCAATGTGATTTATATTTTGATTAAACCAAAAGCATATTAAAAATGCTAGATATATATGCTTACTAATTGGCTACATCAAAGTTCTTTTTTAACACCTAAAACTTTTCAGCTTGAGATAAATCTGAGTTCAGACCCATGCCAAGATAGTGATAAATACCTTTTAACATATGGTTGTCTAGTTGTACATATTTTTAATTCTCAAAACATTCCTTGGAAGAAATCGTGAGATGGGAGATATTTTGAAGGAAATAGAAATCCACATTAACATTTGTATTAATCATTCCACCCTAAATAAATAATGGAGAGGAGGTAATATATGCCCAAAGAAAAGCTGAGTTGTGAATGAATAAAAGAAAATGGAGGAGAGGACAAGTGACATTGGAGTACCTAGGGGATATATCCAGACAGAAGCATAATCAAGCACAGTGTCACAAAGACCTATAAGATCTTAAGAGAATAGGCAGGGTTTCAGAGGACTTGAATCTAGTTCAGCTTGGTCACCAGCTGGCTTCTGACTTTAGGCAGCTTTAAATAACTTCTCTGCCATAGTTTTCCCATGTTGTTAAGTAGGTTTAATTTTATCCAGCTTACCTACTTCACAGGGTTGTGGTGATAAAGTAAAATAATAACAATTCGAGGATTAGGAAAATGTAATGCACGGCATAGACACAAAATACATCTATTACAAGGTGCCATATGTATTTGGGATGAAACTAACATTTGCAGATTCAGAGTTGATTTATGCTAACTGAATCTCTATACAATCCTGAAGTATCATTATTGCCCTTTTACAGGTAGCAAAACTGAGGCTCAGGAAGGAAAAGCAACTTGTAGCCGCTACTAAAAGGCTGAATTAGGATTCAAGACTTGATCTGACTTCAAAGCCCACACACTTTCCAAAACGTCATTCTGCCTCATTAAATGAAACATTGATGGAATGGGGTTGTTAGCATCTGTATCAGAGTGCCAGGCCTTCTTCCTTGGTGGGCGTCACTGCTACATTCTGAGGAAACATGTTAAAAATGTATATCTCATTATGAATTTATTTTTCACATTTATGTTAAAAATATAATCAATGATCTAATGTTTTTATAATTTAACACAAGCATTTTCTAGTTTTTCTAGGGTTCATACCGAGTGTGATTAGATTCTGGTGTGGTGTACAAAGGGAGAATCACATTTCACTTCATCTATCTCTAAACTCTTTCTACCACTACCTAAAACTTGTCCATTGTTAGGAATCTTTAGGTCTTGCTAATCCTATATTGAGTGACAGTACCCCTCAGGCAAGGAAGTCCTACTTTACCCATCAGTGAGTGAATGTTAAGAATTCATTTACAGGGTGACACAAAAAATGTAGATTTGGGAAATCTTTGAATGCGGACACGAGGCAACTCAACCTTAACAGAACACTAAGGAAAATAAGAGATGCTAGGGAAGGCTAAGGGGACTCACCATGGAAGATATGCTCGGCGATTGCAAACCTGTTGAGCCAGGAACAGAATTTCTTAACTCTTTTCTGTTCATGGTAGGATAAATATGAATCAGCAAGACAGTACGTGTGTCAAAGCCAGCAGGAAGTTCAGTAGTAAGTATAAGGTGCAGTAATACAATGGAAAATGTCCTGTATTTAAAATCAAAAGGCAGGGTTTAAGTCTTTCTTGCTGTCTGTAATCTTGGCAGCTTACTTAATTTCTCCAAGTTCTCCTTTGTAAATAGGGGATAATAAAAACTCTCCCTTACTTAATGCTTACTAAATGCCAGACACTGTGCAAAACTCTCTGTGAAATCAATATTATTACTCCAACTGTACAGATGGAGAAACCGAGGCTCAGAGAAGTTAAGGAAATTTTGTCAAGGTAATCAGGGAATAGGTAGCCCAGCAAAGATTCCAGCCCAGTTTTTACTTTCAATATTTACACTTAACTGTTGTACTCTGCCCAGAAAGTTGAAGGAAAAAATATTTATAATGTGTATGAAAGATTTTTAGACATGAAATTTCAAATTACGATTATGCATTCCCTTGCCCAGTCCCATATGAATAAAAATGGCTAAACTATTAGGATATAAAACACACAGCCAGTAATTTCTGTTGTTGTTTTGAATGTCGTCAGTTTAGCAAAAAGAAAACTTTCTATCTAGCGAGGGGGCTGAGCCTTTTCAGATCAGCATCATCCTTGGGTTAAACCGATTTCCACTGGTGCTTGGAAAATGGGAATCATACATAGTCATGGTTCAGGGAACCTCAGCATCTCCAGGGCGACCAGGTTTACACAATACAGAGGAGAACACCCAGCCTCCTGACTGAAGGACAGGTTCCCACGTCTGCTGCAGCGGGTGGTGAACCAAGAGCACGTAGGGCTTGATCTGAAGCCCTGTCACTCGCATTTTGCTGTGTGTAAGATACAGACCAGCAAAAGAGACATCAGGTCTTATATTTACAGAGAAAGAGAGAGACTGATCTTATTTTTCTTTTCTTTTCTTTTTTTTTTTGAGTTGGAGTCTCACTCTGTCACCCAGACTGGAGTGCAGCGGCCACTCCCGGCCACCACAGCCTCGACCTGCTGGGCTCCGGTGATCCTTCCGCCTCAGTCTTCCAAGTAGCTGGAATTACAGGCGCTCGCTACCACACCCGGCTAGTTTTTTGATTTATTGTAGAGATGAGGTCTCGAACCCAGGGGGGTCTCGAACCCGCGGATTCAGGCAATTCACTCACCTTGGCCTCCCAAAGCGCGGGATTACAGGCTGAGCCACTGAGCCCGGCTTGATCTTATTTCTCATTACTCTCTTTTTCTGTCATGCTAGATGAGGCAAACCTGGGTCTCATCACTTACTAGAAATACAATTCTTGAGAAGGCACTGAATTTATTTGAGCCCTGGTTTCCTTATCTGTACCATAATAGCATCTTCCCAAGTGGTTGAGAGGATCAGGTGAAATGAGATATGAAATGTATATGGCACATAGGCCACACCCAATAGCCAGTCACAGGAGAGAGTTGCCATTTCCAGCTTTGCAACAGCTAGCTCTCTTTCTACTTTGGGAGACATCCTATCTGCTCCCTTTCCCTTTCTAGAAACTAGAAGAAAAACTACCCATCATTCCACTACCTGGTAGCAAGGGCTTGCATAGGTAACCTAGGCTGAACCAATATGATGGTTCCATTCGGAACTCTGAATTGGAAGCAAGTGCTGCAAAGACGAGGAGAATCTAAACTGGCATTCAAGATGGAGTGGTGGTGCTTGTAATGGGTGGGTAGACAATTCTAGCTGGAAAAAAAGATTGTTGTCATTTGTGATTTGTGTTCTTGACGCCGTGCAGCACCCCTTTTTTCCTGCCCCCTTTGAAGTCTGTTTTTTAAATCTCTTTTTGAGTCCGTGTTCCCTTGATAAATTTCTAATACCTCTTTTTCTTTTGAAGATAACCTGTTGCTTTCTGTTACTTGCAGCCAAGAATACTGATAGATACCCTCTACTTTCAGTAGCATTATATGTAAACTGCAGCTTAAGTAATGAGGGTATTTGATGAATCAAAATTGCCTTTTCTCCATCCTGTAATCTTAATCTGGTTTATTTTGGAGAAAGGACTGACCGATAACACAAAAATTCCATTCGATTTTATTCAATTAATTATTCTTTTTTAATGACCTACCATTGGGTCCATTCAGTATCCATTCAGCTAAATCTCTCTTCTCTTGACAGTAATTATTGTGAGCATTTGCATGTTGCTTGGTGTTTCCCAGCATGTTTGAAAATACACTATTAAGGCTGATGCCTATCCTAATTCTATGAGGTGGGTTTTCTCCTGATTATCACACATGTTTGGAAATGAGGTTCGTGAACTCAGGTGACTGGCCAGGGTCATACAGGAACTAAGATTAAGGTTCAGGTTTCCTGTTGACAAGCTTCAACTCTTTTAGTAATATTGTTAATGACAACTGTGGGATTCTGCAAAACTGAAACCCTAAGCCTGAAATTTAATTTAATCAGGAGTGCTCATTCTGCTCAGCAAGCTGGTTCATGGAAGATCCTGTTCCTTTAATAGTGTCAACTAAGGGGTGTGTCTGAGGCTTTGTAGAGATTGTGTCCAGAAGGAGACGAGTACCACTAAAGACTGGATTGTGGATGTGGTACTTGTCCTGTGCTGCATGACTCCGTCAGCTTAGACAAAATGAATCAGACTGGTGAAATTCCTGCTGAAACTAATAGTTGACTGATGGCTGCCCCTCCCCACCCCCAGCCATTAACCCTGCCTAAGGGAATTTGCTCATGGAGCTACAAATGAGTGAGTAGCAGGTCAGGGAATAAAATGGAGACATCCACAGAACCAGGCATCGTCAGGTAATTTTTTTCATCGTGACATGACTTGTGACAGGTGCAGGGTGGATGTGTTTTTATCTCAATAATTTCCCGGTGACATTCTGCTCTGCAGAGAGAAAATGCCAGATGAACACACTCCCGTGGCATGTATGCAGGATTGCAGAACCAGGTTAACTGTTTCCTTAAGATTTCTGTGTCAGGGTAACTGTTGTTTGAATTGATCTGGGAAGAAATCCCTAGTGATGCTCTTGTTAATTCCAGTTAATCATTCTCCAGTAGGGAAACTGAAGGCAGACTTGTTCCCTTGGTGGGACTTAGATCCTTAAATGCTTGTGACTTCAAGTACTAATGAGCTAAAAGAAATCTTCCCCACACAGTTTAACCTACTGCTTCTTAAATGACAATCCTCAGGGTCTTTCCTTCACATTCAATCTCCGATAAGCTATTTTATAATTTCCCAATGACAGTTAAATTGAGTCTCCTCGTTAGCACAGTTACCCAATTTGCTTCTGACAATCTTGCCTTAAGAAACTTCTGATGAGGAGGTTACAGGGTGGCACCTCTAGCAATCCCCACGGGGATGTCATGACAATGAAATAGTTGGTTTTTAAAACAAAGAAGGAAAGTAGGGAAAACCATTAAAAATAAGAAGAAGAAGAAGAAACTTGTCTGTAAGTGCAGGGATGGTTACTGAGAATTGTATATGGTTGATGAAAAGTCAGGCAGTGGATGACATTTACCCTGCTAAATGTTGATGATTAAGAAGGAAAAGGTTATACCCTGCTTTTATTTCCCCCCTTCTGGAGCTTCTGCAGGAGGGGGGTCAACATGAATGTCTGTACAAAAGGAATTGCCTGTTTGTGAACAACCAGAGCCCACCTCCAGTATTGTTGCAATTTCTCTTGATGATGGTAATTACTTTGTGTCTCCCCCTGAGTATTCAGCCTCCCAGCCCCCTATAGCCAGCTCCCTCCTGGACACACGCCAGCAGCCCATAATTAAAGTGTTTTCTGAAGGGAGCATCTCTGTGTACTACCCATTGTGAATGATGTCCTTGGAGTCTGGCTGTAGTAATTGAAAAGAAATGAGACCTTTCCAATTTGTCCCTCTCTCTGCAGCCCCTGCTCCACCCCTTTCCCAGGACAAAAACATTGTGAAATGCCACACAGGAAGGAAGGATTCATTTCTGAGAATTTGAAAGCTAAAGCACAATACACTCCCATCCCCCACCCCCAGCAGCGGATGTTTCAAGTGTAACCTTCTTATTACAATTATTCTTGCATGATTAAATAGAAACTGTCCTCCTATTATGCTCTTTGTTGATAGATTAAATGTTCCAATGAGACATTATACTGTATTATAACAAAGCATTTCTGGAGAGTCAAATTATAAATTAGGTATGTCTTTGAGGATTACCTTCAATGAGATGTGATTATGTGCTGTTAATTCTAAATAAACATTATCAACATTTTCATATATATATTATTCCATTTGGTGTTGACAATAATTTTATAAGGTAGTTAGCATTGGTATTATACATCCAATTTTTTAATTGTGGGAAAATTTCAACTCAGAGAAGTGAAATGCCTCCCTTAAGTCCTCCAGCTAGTAGGTGAAGTCGAGCCATGAATTCAGATTTCTTAATTTCTAAAGTGGGTTTTTTTTCACTATTTTATGATTATTTATAAAAATCAATGTAGAGAATGTATATATTAATTTTTACAAGATTCTGCAAATGTGTTTCCAAATGCTAAGGCAATAAAATTGAAAACTTATAGAAGTTTTCAGAAGATAGAGTTTTGATTGAGTTGTTCTCTTTCCTACCAAGTGGCCCAAAAGCACAGAGGAAGAACAATTATATTACCAAACCCCATTCTCAGCATTGTAACTCATATAAAAAATTGGAAGGAAATTAAAGAGGCTTGTTGGCTTCTGTTCCACAACAAACATGGGAAAAGAGATCAGTGTTTGCTTAATGGAAACCTTAATTCAAATTTCTAATTGAGTATAATGAACAAAGGAGAATGTCCCAAATGCTTGAAAACTGTAAACAGTACAATGTTCTCTTAATGATCAAATACTGATTATCTTAGTGAATCTAAATGACATGCTGTGGAGGGAGGCATAGCTCCTTCTTTGTGTTTCCAATAAACTCAGCCTTCATGGCTGGGGATGATGGGATGGGGAGTGAGTTGGGCTGGATGGGGTGGGTTGCTGCTAATACCATGGCCAGGCATTAGGATAATCACTTTTCAAATAACCATAATAAAGAAAAGCCTGAGCTAAGACCTTGATTTAAGGATACTGGCTTTTCAAACTTATATATGGAGATAAGTGTAGTTCATGTTTAATGGTGTCCAGTGACTTAGCCTCCCATTTTACATATGCTGAAGATTGTTTTTGGAACCTACAAGGAGAGGTTGACCTTACAGTTTGTATTAACTTTTAACTTCTCCAGCAGTGGTGAATCGTTGTCCACAAGGGACAACTTGATTTTGGAAAAACAAATATTGTTTGATATCAGATCAGGTCTGGTGAATTAAATGAAGGGGTGATTGGGGAGCAAGGCCAACTGGGGTCAGGGTGGAGTGTGACAAAGTACGAAGAATCATTTTCTTGTGCACTTTGGGTACTGTCTCTGAGAGAAATTCCAGAGGAAACATTTGAAGTATTTTTGATGGTGAAAGCATCATTGAAATAATAACACTCAATACATTTAAAAAGATGACTTTTCTCAATATATAATTTTTGCATATGTACTCATAAGTATACATATGCACATATGTATGCATATATACATGTGTATATAAGCATATGTGCCTTTTTTGGTAGAAAATTTGGAAAGTGTAGGTATGTAGAACGAAGAAAACCATCACCAGGATTACCAAGTAGCCACTAACCACCTATTAGTATCTGTTCTGATTATCTTCACAGATACATGTATACATATTAGAGAGGAAGTAAAACATAGTGGTCATAAGTTTAGGTGGGATAATTAGGGTACTCAGGTTCAAATCCCAGGCTTACAACTTTCTGGCTCTGTGATTTTGACCAAGTTACCCACACTCTCTAAGCTTCCATTTTCTCATTTATAAAATGGAGTTGAGTTGTGTTAACTTTGTTGGGTTGTTGCTTACTTATTTTTTATGTATTTATTCATGCATTTAACAAATGTTTATTGAGCACCTACTCTACCTGGCTCTGTTTTAAGTCCTGGGAACATAAAAATAGTAAACACAACAGGAGTCCTACAACTCAATGAATTACTAGAAAGGAGATATCAACAAGAAACTTATAAGTACATTGAAATATGTTATTAGGGTACCTTCTTCAGTCCCTGAGCCCAGGGATCCCCAACCTCTGGGGCTGCAGACTGATAGCAGTCTGTGGCCTATTAGGAGGTGAGGCAGGGAGTGGCGCTCACTGCATTAGATTCTCGTAGGAACGCGAACTCTATTGTGAACAGCGCATGTGAGGAATCTAGGTTGTCGACTCTTCTTGAGAATCTAATGCCTAATGACCCCTTCCCCCTGACCCCCATTGCCAAGGAAAAATTGTCTTCCACGAAACGTGTCCCTGATGCCCAAAAGGTTGGGGACTCCTACTTGAGCCTTAATATCCAATGGCAATGCCAATAAAGCCACATAATGCATACACATGCATGACTTGCATTACAGGAGAAGAATCATCAGCTTAGGGAATCCTAATTTTTTATAGTGGACAGCAAGCCTATCTGAGCTTTGTTCTGAACAGAGATATTATTATTATTTTTTATATAGGACAGTAAATAAGCCTGCCTTTTACTATCTTCTGAGTATGTTCACTATAAATACATCTTTGAAAAGTAGTCCAGAGAAAAGGAAGCTAGTGTCTCTGCTTGCAAGACGTCCAGCAATTCAAGAAACTCATAGAGAATTCACAAAACACTTGTTGGAAATGAAAATCTTTAGGCCTCATCTAGACCTACTGAATTTGAAACTCTGGGGATAGAGAGTGTTTTGAAAGGTGTCCAGATGATCTGGATGCAGCTGAAGTTAGAGAGCTACTATCTAGGAAATGGACTGTCAGAGTAAGAAATTTGTGTAGAAGTGGATGGCAAATCATTGGGGCTGTCTCCTAGGGTAGTACCTGCAGTAGACAGACCCCAAATGTGTCTGTGGATCCTGATCATGGTAACATCACAAGGTGGCAATATTCATATTATACACATGAACTGGTCTAGAAATCAAGTTACCAGGTTTTAGTCATTACTTTTGCCATGTGAACTTGAGCAAATAATTCCATTTTAAAGACTTTAAAATATGAAAAAAACTGTAATAGACCATCTTGTCCTGGGATTCCAAATAGGGATTTTCTCTTGTGACAACCTTAATCCTCTGATATGTAGGCTTCGGAGGGATTTACAGGTGTCTGCCACAGGTGAGGAATGGGATATGATGATACTTATAAGTTTGACATCCCGAATCCATCCAAATGTCTTATTTTTATTGTTTTAGGAAAAGAAAGGGTAAGTTGTCTATCTTTTGATATTTGTTAACTTTCTCTCTCTTCTTATCAGAGATCACCTCAGCACTAACTCTTTCATAAGCTTAATTTCTGTTATATTTTTGCATTTTTCAGTGAGTTATCACAGAGACTACTAGAAAAGCATGAAGTATTTGTGTTCTTATGTTGCAACTTTGTGATCAGCTACATCTGAGGCAAAAGTCCTTGTCAGTTTACTTTCTTTGAAGTCTTACTTGTTCCAAAACCAAATGGATTTCTTAGTACACTTGCAATCAGCAGCAACTAGCAAGAGGGGAAAAATTTATTTTGAAGTAGTTTCTTGAAAATTAGTTCAAAGATTTTAGCAAGTTGGATATATTATTAATTGCCATGTGAGGTCTTAAAAACAACTCTGGAACTCTTATAATCCATCTATTTTTATATTTTTAAATTTCAGCTAAGAACATCTGAAAAAAATACAATTTTAATTTAAATTGCAGAAATTTCTTTAAGGTGAATCTTTAAAAAAATAATTTATGACAATGGATTTGTTACAATACTAATTGATTATTGCACCAGAAAACACAATATTCAGAAAGATAAGAAGAAAATACCAAACAGTAGTGCCAGTGGTGTATAGGAGAAGAGAAAGGAGTATATAAGAGAGAGGAAATAGGGAGAGAGAGAGAGAGAGAGAGAGAGAGAGAGAGAGATACCCCTTGACCCCACCCTTGCTAAAATTGTGCTGTTTCCAAGGGGTGAGCAGTTACTTTTCAATTTTAAACTAATGCTTTCCCAGAAAATGTTTTCTTTGCTCCCTAAATTATTGATTGGGCTATTAAGGGTCTAAAATGAAACTTTAATTTGTTGTTTTAGTCTTCCCGAAGAGTGACCTCTTGGAACGCACTGACTGAGTTGTTGCACTGCCACCTGCGTAATTGAAGAGAAGTGCCTGAGAGCAGAAAGCAAATGCCCATAGACAGTGATGGCATAACCTCTGCAGGCCTGGTTGTGTGGGGGAGGAGAGACCCACAGGAGGTAGAGAATTGTTCTACAGACTGCCCTTTTTGGGAAGGGGTACAGGGTCCCCGCCAGTACACTTTAGCAAGGTTTAAATTGTCACTGGACTCTACTCAGGGACCAAGATCACCTGCCTCAACCCATCTGTCACAAATGCCCATGAAGAAATTGATGTCCCAGAGGCAGAAGATACTAAGGCATGAACTCATCAAGCATAGAAAAGTTCTGAAAGTCTGGCAGATGAAGTTCTACAGCTGTGAAATGACTATCTTTGACACCATAGAACTCCAGATTTAAATCCATTCTTTACCCCTTAATGGCAGTAGTCTTGGAAAAGGTAATTAATATCTCTGCTTCCCAGTGGTCTCATCTGCAAAATGGAGGTGATGACAAAACAGTGGGACTACTATATGGAGGAAAAGATGTAAATAAAGTGCTTAGCAGCATGCCTGGTAAGCACCTCAATCAATTTAACTGTCATTATTTTTAAAACTGCATGTACCTTGTCATCATTTACTATCATTGTCAGAGACAGAACAATATGGTCCAGATTAGTTCACCAGATCAGGTACGAGTCCAGTGGTCTGAGAACAGACATGTGGGATAAGTTAACCAGGTCTTGGGAAAAAATGATAGGCAGAGTGTGGAGATTACAAGACTAAGCTAACAACAAGTGTATTACCAATACTAGTGCCTGTTATTTATTGCTTATTTGTCAGGTGCTACTCTTTTCTATTTTGTTTCTAATCCTTATGTTCACTCTATTAAAAAAAATAAATATAATTTTCCCCTTTTTACTGGTGAGGAAAAAGAGCTCAGAACACTTATATAGCAACTCTGAACCAAATTTCTAATTCCAATGCTTGTGATCTTTTCATTGCATCTGTACTTCAGGTGAATGCTGTCTGAGTCACCAGAAATATCTGTGGGTTTTCATCTCTTTTCTCCTTTTTTCCTTCTATACTTATAATTATTAACATTTTTAGCTTCAGAGAAAAATTCAGAGGTCTACTCCTCACCCATAATCTGCATATCTTTTCCCTCTCATTTCCCTTTTAGTTCCTGACTCTGCTTTTATTTTTGTGTTGGATCTTATTGTATGTCTAATTTTATTATGAACAAAACATATTGAAGTAGAGAGTGTATCAGTCAGATAATGTGTGTAACAAGTCAGCCCCAAACAACCGTTTACTATTTTTCAGTCTGGGGGTTGGCTGGGGGCTGGTTGATGTAAGCTGGGCTTGGCTTCAGGTGGCTCTTCTCCATTTCCTTATGCTCCAGACTTGACATGCTCCTGGCATGGCAATGGCGGAGGTGCCAGAGAGCAAGTGGAAGCACACAGGACTTTTTAAGATCTAAATTCATCACTGGCACACTTCATTTCCTTCTCATCCCATTGGTTAAAGCAAATCACATAGTTGGGTCAAAAGTAAACCAGAGGAGGAGTGCCCTCACTTTTATTGAAGGATACTAAAAAATACAATATATGGCAAAGGACATGGAAATAGGGAGGGTTGGGGAACCAAGACCATTGATTTATCACAAAGATGAGTCAACCAAGAAATCATCTTGAGACCTACAGTTGCCTGGTGGCTTTACTTCCTCTATCTAACTCTTACTTGTGAGTTAGCACTCTTTTGAGTCCTGAAAATGATGGGAATCAGATTTCTCCCTTGGGGGTGGTTGACACTGAGTGTTGCTTTATTCAGTATCTCTGCAACATCTCCCTTGTGAAATTGTAAGCCTCGGGGGAGAAGCAGTAGCTTCAAACTCTTACATCATCAAGTAGGCACATCTGTGAACTGCAGATTTTTTTTCTCTGATTCCCCAAACATCTTCCTTAAAGCACTGTATTTCCTTCAATAAATTTAGGAACAACACAAGTGGGCACATTCACACTATAATCCAGTATTCTTATATTTTAACAGTACTATAACTTTGTAACCCTTTTCTTGATATTATCATCTTTTCACTGAAACTTTGCAAGACAAAATATCTTTTGTTTGTTAGTGGCAGAATCTCAGGCAAAGAATATTCTGGTTAAGCAATAGAGGGGCTCTGAGAAACGGAAAGTACCCCTTGTATTTGAGCATGATCCCCAAATCCTGATAATTGCACACATTGGGTGCTTAAATATGATACTGATTGGCTTTATGATTAGAATTATTATTTTTTCTCTGCAAAATTCTTTCTTTTGAAAGCAGGAATCTGGAACTTTTGGACTTAGTTTTTAGGAGGAGTTAATGCCATTTACCTCACTATTAATCTGTCCACTGGAGTCGTGTATCACCTGGTTCTTTCATTCTTTGCATCTTGTACCCTTCTTTTTCCTTTCTGAATCATCTTTATCACAGAAACATTATTTCCCTCTTAAATACCAAGCTACTTTACACCGTGGATCTCTGCAACTCAGTGTTCACTACTCTGTTCCTTCTGCCCAAAATGCTCTTCCCTATTCGTCTACCTTTCAGCTGACTGAATTCCTGCACATCCTTCTGGATTCAGCTAAATTCTAATCTATTTGAGAAGCTATCCTGACTTCACAGTCAAGATTAGCCAATCTATCACTCTCTGTCTCAATGCTCTCCATCTTTTTTTCCATAGAACTTTTCACGTTTCTAGTGATTGAATGAATGGCTGCATAGTTTTTTGTTTTGTGTTTATTTTCCTTTCTGATATTTTGGTGACAAGAACTCTTTCAGTGTTATACCCTTGCTTTTCTAACCCCAGCTTATCTTTGGTCCAGAGTAGGAGTTTAGTTTCTATTTGTTGAATGAATGAGTGAACACAACTTTGTGGAGACATAGATGCTCAGAACTAGAATGCACTCTAAATCTAACTCCCATGATATGGGTTCCACAATGGCTCTCCAAGTCTCCAAGTAGCTGATTGCTTCTGCTTGAACAATCCCCCTAACTGGAAACTTGCTCTATTTGTGGCATCAGTTTGATCTTTCTAACAGTTATAAACTTCCTTTTCTATAAAGTTTGTTATTCCACAACTCTTACCCATTGATTTTCTTTTTTTTGGTATAGATCCTTGGTATTTTAAAAAACAAATCGAATCCACCTTTATTTGGTAAATTTTGGATATTTCAAAACAATTGTTGCAACCTTGAGCTCTTTATTGACTACCTGCTGGCTAATATGCACACTTTGTCAACATTATCTCATCTAATTCTCAACACAATTCTCAGTGGGTTGCTATATTATTTTTATTTCACATATGAAGATACTGAAGCTGAAAAAGTTTAAGCAATTTACCCAACAATATGGAGCCAGTAAATGGAGGAACCTGGATTTGAAACCAGGAACCATGATTTGTATAACCAAGGTTCTTGCATGCCCAGATAACTAATATAAATAATATATTCAACAAATGTGAAGGACTCTGTGGAACTTAACACACTAGATGGATGTTCCTCTCTTATTTTTTGACTTTTATTTATTTATTTATTTTGGATCGAGCTACAAAATGCTTTTGTCCACACTTCCTTGGAGCTGGTTATCTCTGATACTTTTCTTCTTTTGTGTAGTGGACAACCTTATGTGTAGAGCTGGGTCTTTGCAACTCATCCTTGCACAATGTATCCAGCACCTGAATTCTTGATAATGTCAGTGGTAAGCATATCGCATCCATGACCTTTTCCACTCAATTTCTCCATTTAATCCTGGGCCTCTCAGTATTTCACCTCTGACATTCCCTCAATGTCCTCAGCCCCACACTTGCTCCCTCCTACATGTGGTACCTAACACTGCTCTTGGTTCTCCTTGACACTGCTATTTCACTCATACCTGTTGCTACATCTGCCTCATGTGTCCCTGGAGAATAACCTAAAATAATCTATTAGCTGCATTAGGCTTCCATAACAGACAGCACCCAAATCTTAGTGATTTACACAGCAAATATTTATTTCTAACTCATTTAAATGTCTTTAATGAGTTCATAAGCAGGCTATTCATCACAGACACCAGCTAATAGAACAACCATCTTGAACATGGCCTGTTGTGCCAAAAAGAAAAAGAAAGAGCTATAACATCTCTTACTAACCGTTGAATACTTGGTCTAGAAGTGATGCTAGTCATGTCCAGAGAGGACAATTCTGTATCATGTGCAGACATCGGGGGTCCAAGAAATCTTGTCTTCTATTTGATAACGTCATCAACAAGACTAAGATGAGTCTTAGAGGTTTTAGTTGTTATATTAGATGGAAACCTACTCAATGTGGCTCAGTAAAGTGGAAATTAATTATAAAGACTCAAGAGATTCTAAGAATTGGAGAAGAGCTTCATGAACTATGCAAATTGAATACTAGAAGGCTTCCAGAACTAGGAAGTTCTTCCCTTTCTTTGTCTTTTTTTTCTCTTTTGCCCCTCCACATCTCAGAACTAACATCCAGTCACTATTTTTTAAATTACTTACTTACGTACATACTTAATTAATTTTAGAGTTGTGGCATACAAGTCAGGATTTACTACATAAGTAGGTTACATGCAGGTGACATTTTGGCTTCTAGCTGGCCCTCTCTTCCCCAACAGTGGATCATACACCCCATATGTTGCAATGTGCACCCCTCCCTCCTCCCTCCCCAGCAGTGTCTGGCATCTGCCAATCCCTCCCTAGTGCTAGTGTGAACACTGATCGGGGCTTGCTTATGAGTATGAACATGTGGTATTTAGTTTTTTGTTTCTGTGAGAGTTAACTTATTATGATGGTCTCCAGCTGCATCCAAGTTTCTGCAAAGGCCATGATTTTGTCCTTTTCTATGTCCTTCATAATATTGCATTATGTATATGTACCATATTTTCCTTATTCAGTCCACTTTCAATGGGCATCTGGATTACTTCCATGTTTTTGCTATTGTGATTGGTGCTATTGTGAACGGTGCTGCAAACATGTGTGTGCAGGTGTCTTTTTGGTAGAGTAATTCATGTTCTGGGTATATTTCCAGAAGAGGCATTATTGAATAATATGGAAGCTCTACTCAGTGATCTATCACAGAAACAAAGAACAGAATACCACATGCTCTCACTCATAAATGGACCCTGAACATTTACCATAATTCTGTAAGAAAGGGATTGGTAGTAGCAGGATACTGCTGGGGTGGGCTAATGGAGACACAACATCAATACCTGATCTCAAACCAGGCAAAGTGGGGACTAAAGGAGGTCCAAACTTTATCTAAACGATGACCACTTATATATCTATTCCTGAATTGTACTCCACATCTTTAAAATAAAAAATCAATCAATCAATAAAAAATATGGAAGCTCAACTATTATTTCTTTGAAAAATCACCACACTGCTTTTCACAGAGTTTGAACTGGCTTACATTACCACCAACAGTGTAGAAGAATCCTCTTTTCTCTGCGGTCGCACCAGCACCTGTTGTTTTTTGATTTAATGGTAGCTATACTTACCAGTGTTAGGTTGTATCTTATTGTAGTTTTGATTTGCATTTCTCTGATGATTAGTGAGATTGAACATTTTTTCATGTATCTGTTGGCTGCTTGTATGTCATCTTTGAGAAGTGTCTCTTCATGCCCTTTGCTCATTTTTTAGGGTATTGTTTGTTTTTAATGTTTTCCCCCTTTTAATTCACTTGAGTTCCTTGTAGATCATGGATATTAGGTCTTTGTCGAATGCATGGCTTGCAAATATTTTTTAATTTTCGTGGACTGTCTATTTATTCTCTTGATTGTTTCTTTTACTGTGAAAATAGTTTTCAGTTTGATAAAGTCCCACCTGTCTATCTTAGTTTTTGAAGACTTAGCCACAATTTCATTGCCTACTCCAGTGTCCAGGAGAGTGATCCCTGCTTTCTTCTAGAATTCTTATAGATTGAGGCTTTACATTTAAGTTCTTGATCCATTGAGTTTTCTTATAGATTGTGGTTTTCCATTTAAGTTCTTGATCTATTTTGTATATGGTGATAGATAAGGGTCCTGTTTTATCCTTCTGCATATGGTTAGCCAGTTTTCCCAGCACCATTTGCCAAATATGGTTTTCTTTCCCCAGTGTTTTTTATTGATGGCTTTGTCCAAGATGAGTTGGTTGAGGGACTGTGTTTTATTTCCGAATTCTCTGTCTTGTTCCATTGGTCTATGTACCTATTTCTGTACCAATACTATGGCATCTTGGTGACTGTAGCCTTGTAATAATGTTTAATGTAATAAAGTTATAATAAATGTAATGTCTCCAGCTTTGTTTCCTTTGCTGAAGATTGCTGTAGCTATTTGTGCTTTTTTTTTTTTTTTTGCTTCCATATGATTTCTTTTTTTATTATAAAGATATGGGATTGTCTTTTCTTTTTTTATTATAAAGATATGGGGTACAATTCAGGGTTAGGTATACAAACGTTGATCATGCAGGTACCCTTATTGACGAGGTGTGCCCCTTTCTCCCCTAGCAGCCTCCCCCAACTGCTAATCCCCCCCACCGCCAACAGTTTCCCACCACTGCCAGTCCCTTTCTTATAGTATAATAATTGTTCAGGGTCTGCTTATAAGTAAGAAAATATGGTACTCTGTTCTTTGTTTCTGTGATAGATCACTGAGTATGATCGACTCTAAATCCATCCAAGTTGCTGCAAAATCCATATATTTGTCCTTATTGTTGGCTGCATAATATTCCATTGTGTATGTATTACCTTTTCCAGATCTGTGAAAAAATGATGTTGTCAGTTTGTTAGGGATTGCATTGAATCTGTAGATTGTATCTTGGTTATGCTGGACATCTTGGCGATATTGATTCTTCCAGTCCATGAGCATGGAATGTTTTCCCATTTGTATCGTCCTTGATTTCTTTGAGCAGTGTTTTGTGTTTCTCAGTATAAAGGTTTTTCACTTCTTTGGTTAGGTGGATGCGAAGGTATTTCATTCTTTCTGTGTGTGGCTATTTTGAATGGAATTATGCTTTTTATTTGGTTCTTAGCCAGCTTGTTTTTCATGTATAGAAATGTAACTGTCTTATGCTTGTTGATTTTATATTCCAGGACTTTACCAAAGTCATTTGTCAGTGTGAGGAACCTTTTGACAGACTTTCTGTGTTTTTCTAGGTATAAAAGCATATAGTCTACAAAGAGGATTAACCTAACTTCCTCTTTTTCTATTTGGATACCCCTGATTTCCTTCTCCTGCCTGATTGTTCTGGCTGGGACTTCCAGTACTATGTTGAATAGGAAGGGTGAGAGTGGCCATCCTTGTCTTGTTCCAGTTCTTAAAGGAAATGCTTCCCCTTCTGGCCATTAAACATGATGCTGATGTGTCATAGATGGTTCTTATTGCAGGTGTGTCATAGATGGTTCTTATTGTTTTGAGAAATGTGTTAGAAGGTTTTTATCAGGAAGAGATCCTGGATTTTATTGAATGTTTTTTCTGCATCTAATTAGATAATCATATGGTTCTTGGTTTTATACCTGTTAGTGTGATGAATTATGTTTATAGACTTATGAATGTTGAACCCTGCATCCCAGGAATGATGCCTGCATGGCCATGATGGATGATACTTGACATGTGTTGGTGGATATGATTTGTTGAATATGTTGAGAATTTTTGCATCTAGGTTCATCAGGGAAATTGGCCTGTAATTCTCTTTCATTGTTGGATCTTTGCCAGTTTTGGGTATCAGGATGATATTAACTCCATATAATGAGCTAGAGAGAATTCACTCCTTCTCAATTACCTGGAATACTTTTAATAGGATTGGTATCAGCTGTTCCTCTTCTGTCTTATAGAACTCAGCTGAGGAACCATGTGGTCCAGGATTTTTTTTTTGGTGGGGTGGTTTCTTATAACTGAGTCAATTTCTTGGTTTGTTATTAATCTGTTTAGGGTTTCACCTTCTTCTTGTTTCAACATTGGGAGGTGTGTGATGCCAGGAAATCCTCCATTTCCTCTTGATTTTTTAGTTTATCTACATTCAGATGTTCGTAGTCCTCTGATAATCTTTAGAATTTCTTTGGGGTCAATTGTGACATCACCTTTTTCATTTCTCATTGTGTTTATTCAGACTGTCTCTCTTTTTTAGTCAGTATTGTCAAGGTCTGTCAATTTTATTTATCCTTTCAAAGAACTAGTTTTTTGTCTCATTGACCCTTTCTATGATATTTTTGTCTTCTATTTCCTGCAATTGTGACTTTATCTTTGTAATTTGGATTTTTCAACTGAAATTAGAATTTAATTGTTTTTGCCTGTCCAGCTCCCTTAGGCTGTTTAGTGTGATCCTTTTATTTTCTTGATATGTGTATGTAATGTTATGAACTTCCCTCTCAATATTGTTTTCATGGTATCCCAGAGGTTTTGATATGTTGTTCCTCTCATTTGTTTCCAGGGATCATTTTATTTCTGTCTTAATTTCTGTATTGACTCAAAAATCATTTATCAGCATTTGTTTAGTGTACAGGTCTTTGCATGTTTTGGGAGCATTTTTGTTGGTAGTGATATTTATTTTTATTCCTCTGTGATTTGAGAAGATGCTTGGTATTATTTCAACCTTTTGAAATTTGTTCATGCTTTATTTATGCCTAAGAATGTGATCAATCTTAGAGTTTATTCCATGAGCTGGTGAGTAGACTGTGTACTTTGTGGTTGTTGGGTGGATTATTCTGTAGACATCTATTAGGTCCAATTGGTTGAGTGTTGAGTTAAGGTTCCAGATCTTGTTGATGTTTTGCTTAATCATCTGTCTAGGGCTTTTAGCAAGGTATTAAATTCTCCTACTATAATTTTATAGGTGTCTATGTCCTCTCTTAGTTTATGTAGCAATTGTTTTATAGCTCTCGGTGTGCCTGTGTTACCTGTATATATATTTATAGTAAATATTTCTTGCTGGTGTATTGAGCCTTTAATTATTGTGTTGTGTCCTTCAGTGGCCTTTTAAACTTTTAATGGTTTTAAATCTGTTTTGTCTGATATAAGAATCACTACTGCTGCTCTTTTTAATCTTCCATTTTCCTGGAGGATCATTTTCCAGGCCCCTGATTTTAGTTTGTAGATGTCTTTTGCAGTGAGATGAGTTTCCTAGAGGCAGCAGAAGGTTGGATTATGTTTCTTTATCCAGTTTGCTACTTTATGCCTTTTATTGGTGCCTTCCGTCCATTCACATTCAAGTTAATTATTGATATGTCAAGGTTTATTCCTGCCATAATGCTCTTAAGAAATTGCTTTGCTTTCTTTTTCTTTTTAGATTTTGTGGATGATCTGTATTCTCTGTTAACTCTGTGCTTGCCTCTGCTTTTGTAATGGGTGGAACCATTCTTTCATTTCTGTACTCAAAGCTTTCTTAAGCATCTCCTGAAGGGTTGCTCTGGATGTGGTGTATTCTCTTAGGGATTGATATTTGGAAAATATTTTAACTCTCCATCACAGATGAAGCTTAACTTGGTGGGGTAGGAAATTCTTGACTGAAATTACTTATCTTTAAGAATGTTAAAGATGGGACTCCCATCTCTTCTGGTTTATAGAGTTTCTGTTGAGGAGTCTGCAGCAATTCTGATGGGTCTTCTCTGGTATGTGATCTGACACTTCTCTCTAACTGCCTTTAGGATTTTTTCTTTCATGCTTACCTTGTAGAGATGGATTACTATGTGTCTTGGGGTTAGTCTTCTTATGTAATACCTTGCAGGGGTTTTCTGAATCTCTGGCATTTGGATTGTCATCTCTCTAGTGAGATATGGAAATTCTCTTGCATGACCTCTTGGGAGGTTTGTTCCAGGGCGTTCTCAGTCTCCCCTTCTGTTTTGGAGATATCATTTGATCCTAGATTTGGTTTCTTTACATAATCTCACACCTCCCATAGGATTTCTTTATTCTCTTTGAGCCTTTTTTTCCTTGTCTTTGTCAACCTGGGTTAGATCAATATTTTGATCTCCAAGCTCTGGGATTCTTTCCTTTGCCTGTTTGATTCTGCTTCTTAGTCCTGTTTCCTTTCCTAGCCCTGCTTCCTAGTTCTTTGAAATTCCAAGAAGGAGTTCTTCATTTCTAGGATTTCAAATTGGACCTTTTTATATTGTCATACTAAACTTTTACTTCTACACTGCTTTTGTTGCCTGAGTGATCTTTGCTTCCAACTTCTCATGGTTTTTCTTAACCATTTTTTGCCATCTATTGTCTAAATTCTGTGTTTGTCATCAGGGATAAGTTATTCTAGATGGATTCCATTGTTTGAGAAGTAGGAGGTGCTTTAGCAGGTGATACCTCTTTAAGGCTTTGAGGACTGTCCATATTTTTCTGCTGGTTCTTCCTTATCAGTGACTACCCACTCTTCTTTTTCTTAAATTATTGTTTTTCAGTTTTGTTGTTTTGTAGTTATACATGGTCTAACTGCCTTAAGGCTTTTTCTGCCATTCAAAATAGTACACACTGGGAGAGAGCGAGAGATGGTTACTTCTGCTCTACCACTCTTACTGGGCGGTGCTCAGGACTCAAAGTGACTTTCTGTTACAAAGTTTTTCCTGTGATCAGATTAGCCAGACTGTTTTCTGACCCCTAGTTGTGAACACTTTCTGGGGATCAGGAGGGGAAGATGGGGACCTCGGCACTGCTAGAGTTTTGGCACCATCCATAGCCTAGAAGCACTTCTGCTGGGCAAGAAGGCCTCTAGGTGCCCTTCATGACTTATCCTCACCACTAATGGCCACACTCAGAAGTTAAAAGCAGCAGAGTTCCTATTATGATGGGATCCACCATTTAGGCGAGTGAGGCTGGCAGGCATTCCTTCCTGGTGTGAGGGGAGGAGGTTGACCACCTGTTGCTTATAGACATTGAATACGTGCAACCAGCAGGTGAGCTTTCTCAGCCTGGGAGCCTGCCACCAAGCACTGCTAGCAGGGAATGCATTCTAAGGGGTTAACTGGTGGTAGGCATTCAGAACTTTGGTGGGTTCCCAGCTCTGTGTGGGCTCCAGCAGTATGCTGCTGTACCCTCACCAGGCTTCCTCCTGTGTGGTACTAAAGACCTGTACATGACTGGAAAGAGAATAACTGTCACACACCATGACAGGAGCACTCAACTCGCTCTCATGTACAAGGCAGGACTGCAAATCCTGCTCTCTTTGTCTTTAGAAACAAATGGACTTCCATCTCTGTTTCTTGGTACATTTGTTCTATTCTTTATTTCCCTTTAAACTAGTCTTCTCTATTTGTTTCTTAGAACAATTTAGGTAACCTTAAAATTGATCACTCCAAAATGGCAGCCTCAACCCTTGGGCTTATTTGACTTTATGATTTCAGGGCCTGCAGATAGTTTGCCTAGACTCTTTCTGATCCTTGAGTCAGTGTCTTTTCATAGTCTAGTTAATAATGACTGTTGGAAGGGACAAAGAAAAAGTCAGGTGGTAGTAAAAAGTGCTTTCAGGAAGCACTGAGGAGGAATTTGTAGACGTCTTTATCACATTAACTTTTACTAGCACTAGCTTAAATGACCAGTGATATGTTTTTTGAGAAAAGGAGTTGGATATCATCTTCCCAAGCAGTATGGAACATCAGGAGAGCCCCAATGGCTTACTTCTGTATTGTCTTTTCCAGCTGACTTCTGAAATTCTACCTTGTGATTTTATGTCTTAAATATTGAGGTTTAAATCTCAGCTAAATCTGCTAGTCTTTCCCCCAACCACTCCATGTATTCTTGTCAAATAATTAACTCAATAATTAAACAAATGATTACCAGGTACTTATTATATAAAGGGTTGTGCTTTGATTTTGGATATAACCAAAGGGAACTTCCCTCAGATTGCTTACAACCATGCATTGACAGGTTTATGTGAATTGAGATTCTAAGATTAAGTTTCATAGTCACCTGGAGGAGAAGGGAGGAGAACTGACTTTTATAGAGTACCCACTATGTGCAACACACGTGCTTGGTCTAGGACTACTTTCTCATAAATCTACATTATGTTAAAAGAGATAGATACTATCATTTTACTTTTAAGAGAAAGAAAGTGAATGATAGAGGCAAGATTTAAACTCAGGTCTTCTAGATTTCAAAGTTTATTTTTCTTCCTAGGTCAAGCTGCCTACAAGAATTAGGTGGTGATATCCAGAATTGGCTAAACTGGATAGAACTTTGACTCTGTTCCTACTTTTTATGACTCATAACACTGGGTTTATAATCTCTCTTATAAATCTTCCTATGAGAAACTTGCTTTTCACCATCAATAAATAACTGGGTGGTTTTTTATTTGGGTTCTTTCCTAATTATGGTTATGTCCAAATTAAAATAAAGCTTCAAGGTAAGAAGAGACAGACTGAATGTGGTGAAAGGTGCAGGGAACAGTCAGAAGGGTGTCTCCCGAGATGGCACTAAACACTATATAGAACCAAACAAAGACAACAAAGTCCCTAAGCTCCTGCTTTTCCCACGCGCACGAACTTAAACCTATTTGCAAATATTATCTCCCTATAAGAATACTACCTTATAGCCCCCTCCAATAAGACCCTAACACAGCACTGGCCACCCCCTTCCAAACTGATAAATACAGACCTCTCTCGCGGTCTCTCTCTCACTCTCCCTCCCTTACCAGGCAGTTACAGACCCTCTCTCTGTAGCTGCTGCTCTAATAAATCTCTTGGCCTCAAAGGGTGTTGAGTCTCGCTGCGCACCACTGTCTTTCATTGGTGCCGTGGCTCAGTCGGGAATTCTCTCGCCCTAAGGCAGGATCCCGTTCCGCCACCGGTGGGACTCACCCCTTAAAGCCTTCGCCCACTTTCTTGAATGCCAGCGCCGCATGCATCACCACCTCGGATAGGTAAGTGCCCCTACCTGAAAAACCTAAAAACCTTACCCAGGATACCCGGTAGGGACTGACCGTTGATCGTCCGGTGGCTCCTTCAGCCCCAGGTGAGGGGGGGACCACACCCTGCCTAGGCTTTCAAAGCCACAGTGGATCCCTACTGGTTTTCCCCTCTCCCGCCTAGGTCTCTAAAAACACCTCTATAACTTCTATGAGCATTCAAAAAAGTGGACAGAGATTTCCCTCCCTCCCATCCCACTTCGACCCATTGAACCCTTGGCCTTAACGGGTGTTAGGTCTCACTGTGAATTGGGTCTTTCTCGCCCTTGTGCAGGTCTCTCTCCCCCCCGGGCGGGACCCCGATTTGGCGCCTGTGGCCAATCCAGCCCTTTCAGACTCTCCCCACCCTTCTGAATGCCTCAGTCGCATCCACACTAGCACTCATTGGATAGGAAGTCCCTCTCCCCCAAATAAGGGAGTAAAAACTTTCCAGGGAACTCCGGAGGGAACGAACTTCAAAAGCCACCCCCTCTGTCCCCCAGGCGAGAGGGAACACACCCTACCTCGGCCTCCACGACCATAGCAGACCCTGAAGCCTTCCTCTTCTCTTTCATCTCTCTCAAACCTTAAAAACTGTCACAGCTGCTGGGTTGCAGCAGGCCCCAGGGGCCCCACGGCTGCTAACCCACAGCAGTTTCAGTAAAATTCTCTCTCTTTCTCCCCTTCCTTAAGGAATCCCATGGCTGCTGGGCTGCAGTGGGCCTGAGGGGCCCCACGCCTGCTGGCCCACAGTGGATTCTAAAGGGCTCCCACATCAAAAACTCTGTTCGACTGGCAGTGTTCGACTCCCTACCCGCTGCTCAGTCAAGTGCTCTCTGTCTGTTTCAGAAAATCCTAGCGCTAGGTGCCTTGACCCCTCGGTTCTCCAGGAGAACCCTGGTTGTGCCAAAACTCTGTGATGACAGACTTTGCCACAGCCACACTTCTCGGACAGCCGACTTTTTGGGGGTATGCCCCGTTTAGTCTGCCTGTTCCCCCATGGGAGGCTCGTCATCTCTGCCGGCTGATTCTCCTCTCAAATGCCTTTTAAACAATCTCTCTACCCTCTCTCTCTCCCCTGATATTAAGCCCAAGTGCCTAATTCGCCTCTGCACACAGGACTGGCCTACATATCCCTTAGACAATCAAAATCAGTGGCCCCCTCAGGGATCCCTCAATCCTGATATTATCAGGGACTTATATAATTTCTGTGAGCATTCAAAGTGGTGGGTAGAGATTTCCTATGTCCAATCCTTTTCTCTCCTCCGTGAACATCCTCGGCTGTGTCTGACCTGTAACCCCTCTAACCTCCACCCTCAACTCATGCTAGTCTACTGCTTCTCCTGTAACTTCTCTTTCTCCCATTGTTCTAAGAACGTGTAAGCCTCCTCCTCTAGATTCCCCTCCCCCACTGCAGACCCTGCAAATTCCATTTCTGCTCCCTCCTCCTCCATCTCAGATTTCGAGCCTGCAGATGAGCCCCCACCTTACAGGCAACCTAAGGCTTCCCTGACCCCACCCTCCTCTTCAGCCCCTCCCACTTCTGCCCCAGCAGTTCAACCTATATACTCTCCCCTTCCAATCGCTCCCCAGTGTAGCCCACCGGTAACCTGATCCAAGGCCGTATCAGTGGTCCTAGCCCCCCTTCGCGAAGTAGCAGGCACAGAGGGTATTGTCCAGGTGCACATCCCCTTCTCTATCTCAGACCTCTCACAAATAGAAAAACGTCTTGGATCATACACAACTA
>NW_007253641.1:962-1331 GCF_000164805.1 Carlito syrichta | reverse complement strand
AATACCTCATCCAGTCCTATAGCCTCACTTTTCATGATATATACCTAATCCTTTCCAACACCCTGCTTCCGGAGGAACGTAGGAGAGTCTGGGAACAGGCTAGAACATATGCAGATGAAATTTACCAAACCACCCCAGCTCACCCCCTTGGTGCAGCGGCTGTCCCAGACCAGGATCCAGTCTGGTACTATAACTCTCCCGCCGGCATCGAGTCCAGGGATCGCTTCTCTACTTGTCTCCTTTCTGGGCTGCGTAGGGCTGCACAAAAAGCACTTAACTTTGAAAAACTTCAGGAAGTTATTCAGGACAAAGATGAGAATCCCTCTAACTTTCTCAGTCGACTCACTAGGGCACTTCAACAGTATACCC
>NW_007253641.1:0-840 GCF_000164805.1 Carlito syrichta | reverse complement strand
TCCAGGGAGCTAAGGGTTCCTCCAGTGTCACCCAAGGTGGTGGCAATGCCTGAACCCAGCAACAACCACCAGGACCCTGCTTCAAGTGTGGGCAACCAGGACATTGGGCATGAGGATGTCCCAGCCCCAGAGTACCCCAAAAGCCATGTCCCAAGTGCAGTCAGGCAGGACATTGGGCAATGGACTACCGCAGTCCCCAAATAGGGACTGGGTCAACCCCCAATCCTGCTTTAGACCTGTTGGGTATGGCAGCGACCTTGGATTGACAGGGCCCGGGGTCTCCCTGCCCGACACAAATCTCAAATCATTGGGAGCCCAGGGTCACTATAAAGGTTGACAGGCGCCCCATCCATTTTCTTCTGGACACCAGAACCACCCTTTCCATCATATGAGAATTTTGGGGCCCAATTTCCTCATCTAAGTCCCCTATAGTCGGGGTAGGGGGCCAGCCCATCACTCCACGCATAACTCCCGCAGTTACATGCAGTTTTGCAAATGTCCCCTTCACTCATTCCTTTTTGGTACTGCCTCAATGTCTCGTACCTCTTATGGGCAGGGATATTCTAGCCAAATTCCAGGCATCCATCACCTTTAACCCAAGTGCAGCCCTTCCCAACCCATCCCCCACAAACCGATTTTGGCCCTTCTCACTACTGAAGATTCCCTAACAGACTCACTTCCTCCTTTACCCTTTTCTGTAGTAAATCCCCAAGTATGGGACGTAAATTCCTCCTCCTTAGCGCACTGCCCCCCAGTGCACATTCAGCTCAAAAACCCCTTTGCCTACCCCAACCAACCGCAATACTCTCTTCCTACCTCCAGCCTCCTGGGACTTCAACC
>NW_007253640.1:3508-5849 GCF_000164805.1 Carlito syrichta | reverse complement strand
CTGCTAGCCCCATGCCATGGGAGGTCAAGGCGGGAGGCTCCCTGATATCCGGGGTTGTAAACCAGCCTGGGTGATGTGGCCAGACCTTGTCTCAGTGAGAGGTCCTCTAAATCAAGTCAGGCGTGGTGGCCCCTGGAGACCCAGCTGCTTGGGGGCCGAGGCAGGAGGACCACCTGAGCCCTGCAGATTGAGGCCCCAGGATACACGTTCATGCCTCCATGCCCCAGTCCAGGTGAAAGAGACACGTCCCATGTGTGTCATGATGGGCATCCACAGCTTCCCAGGGAAAGGTCTGCGTTGGCAGGGGACAATGGAGAGATAGGGAGAGGTAGACACCCTCACCCCCGTACGTGGCAGATAGAGCAACCAAAACGTGGACTGGCCACAGCATTGCCGGACTGCCTTGATCGCTCTGTGCCCTATGACCACCCTAACTCTGAGTTGTCTGTTCCATGAGCTCACACGCATCTTTCCCATGGGGCACGAGGGTGGAGTGGGAGGCATGTCTTCTGGGACTCATTGCCGAAGATGTGGGATGAATGTGTCCAGTGGCCACCTGTGAAACTTCCCATGAACGAAAGACAGGAAAGTGTCTTTTCTCCTCCCATCCCTGAGGATGACTCTTCGGGCTAGGTGTCAGGGTTGGTGGGAGTGACAGTGGAGGTGATTATTATTATTTGGAGTCAGAGGCCTGCGTCACCATACCTGGCTAGTCTACGGATATATTTTTGATGGCCGAGTCCTGGTCTAGCCCAGTGTCCTGGGCTGGTCACGAACCCACAGATTCAGGCTATTTCCACTCGCCTCAGCCTCCGAAGGGCTGGGATGGCAGACCCTTGAGCTCAGTCTGTGGTTGTGGTGGTTGCTGTTATTATTCTGAGTTGCAGTCCTGCTTTGTCACCCAGGCTGGAGCACAGGGGCCTGCTCTTGGCCACTGTGGCCTCCACCGCCTGGGCTCAGGCTTTTCCAAGTGGGTGGAAGGACAGGTGTGTGCCACCACACTCAGCTCATTTTGTAGGTTTCTTATAGAGAAGAGGTCTCATCAAGATGCCCGTGCTGGTCTCATATGTGGATCTATGGTCATCCTCTTGCCTTGGCCTCCCAAAGTGCCAGGGTGACACACGTGAGCCCTTACACATGGCCTTCACACTCCTCCTGGGACTCCACTGTGAGACCCACTCCCCTCAGATGACCCAGGACCACTGAGAGGGGATCTGGAGTCACCTGCCGAGTCTGCACCATGGGAGCACCTGGCACCGGGACATGTCTACACCAGGGCACCCAGACCTTTTCCCACCTCATTTCCCAGGGTGCACCCGCTCACTCCTCCCAGGGGTCAACTCATGCAAAGGAGGGTGTGACTCTCAAACATTCTGGGAGGGATACAGCCGGGTGACTCTCAGCACTCGGGGAGGCTGAGAAGAAAAGATGGCGGGAGCTCAGAAGCTTGAGACCAGGCTGGAAGCCATAGCAAGCCAGCATCTTGACCCCAAGCAAAACCCAGAAAACCATGGGTGAGGGAAGGCCTCTGTGGGAGGATGGTCTCTGGCCCAGAGTTCAAGACCAGGCAGGAAGATCAGGATGTTGACCAAATTGAAAGACTGTGATCGCAGCAGTTTGGGGGGCCAAGGCTGAGAGGATGGCTAAATTTGGGACATTTGAGAGCAGCTTGGGCAATCTAGTGAGGAAAGAGAAAGAAAGAAAGAAAGAAAGACAGGAAGGAAGAAATTAAGGAAGGAAAAAGGAAAGAAAGAGACAAAGGAAAGAAAGAAAGAAATCCATTCTCCTGCAAACCTTCTGCCCTTAGTCCTTCCCTCTCACCAACCCCACATGTTGGGGTCCCCCAAGCTTGGCAACTTCCAGCCTCACCCCCAATGGCTGTTCCCACATTGATGTGGGAGTTCCCAGGCTCCCTGGCCTGGTTCCTTGGGGTTCTCCACTACGAGGTGAGAAACATGCCCCAGGCAGGGCCACCCTCTGACTCAGCAACGAGGACCTTCCACCAAGAAAGGCCAGGGACACATCTCTCTCCCGGCGAAGTTTCTTCCCCCCTTTCCCATTTTTCATTGCTGTAAAGTAATTTTTTTCTTTTTAAAGCATTTGAGAATCTGTGTATGATTCTGCTGTTTTCGGAGACAGGATCTGGCTCTGTGAACCTGGCTAGGGCCCGGGGACAGGACCGTGACTTACCGCCAGCCTCAAATCATGGGCTTTGGTGATTCTCCTGCCTCAGACTCTGGAGTGGTTGGCACGACAGGCACATTGACTCCAGAACCTCTGTTTGGATGGGTGCAGAGATGGGATCTCCCTCCATGTCCTGGGCTGGGCTTGGGCTACTGTG
>NW_007253640.1:1908-2678 GCF_000164805.1 Carlito syrichta | reverse complement strand
GCCCCCACCAACAGAATGTGTGAGGCCAGCCGGGGCACCATGATTCACAGCCTTCAGACGGACTCCCTGGGTTGCTGAGGTGGGAGGCTGCCTGAGTACAGGGATCAGAGACCAGGCTGGGTGACGTGGCCAGACTTCATCACTGCGAGAAGTCCAAAAATCAAGTAAGGTGTGGTGGCACCCAGAAACCTGGCTGTTCGGGCGCTGAGAAGGGAGGACCGCCTGAGTCCCATAGGTCGAGGCCCTGGGAGCCACGCTAGTGCTGCTGTGCCCCAGTCCAGTCAACAGAGATTCCAGCGGAAAAAAAGATGCCTCCCACATGGGTCAAAATGGGTGTCCACGGCTCCCCAGGGAAAGGTCTGCATGAGTGGGAGATGATGCAGTGGTCGAGAGAGGAAGGAGTTCTCCTCCGGCCCGAAGGCAGCAGACCAGGCGACCAGAAGGTGGGCTGGCCGAGACATTGCCAGGCCACTTTGATCACTCTGACTGACAGCCACCCTAACTCAGGGCCTTCTGTTCCATGAGTTCACACACATCTTTGCTGTGGGGCATGAGTGTGGAGGGTGGTGGCATGCCTTCTAGGATGTATGGCTGAAGGCATGGGGTGGGCTTGCTGGGGAGCCAGTTTTGAAATCTCTCACGAACGACAGTCGGAGAAGTGCCTTTTCCTCTCCCATCCCTGAGGATGACTCCTTGCCCTGAGTGGCAGGGATGGTGGTGGTGGCAGTGGTGGTGATTATTATTATTAGGAGTCAGAATCTCACTCTGTT
>NW_007253640.1:0-776 GCF_000164805.1 Carlito syrichta | reverse complement strand
AAGATAAGAAAGAAAGAAAGAAAGAAAGAAAGAAAGAAAGAAAGAAAGAAAGAAAGAAAGAAAGAAAGAAAGAAATCCATTATCCTGCAAATAATCTGCCCTCAGTCCTTCCCCTCTGCCCCCTCACTTGTGAGAGTCCCCCAAGCTAGGCACTTTCCAGCCCATACACCCCCAATGGCTGACCCTGCTTTGTTGTGGGAGTTCCCAAGGCTCCCTGGCAGTGTTCATCCTGGCTCTCCTCTACGAGGTGAGAAATGTGCCCCAGGCAGGCCAAAACTCTGACTTGGCATTGAAAACCTTCTGGCAAGAAAGGCTGGTTACACATCCCTCACCTGGGGAAAGTTCATCCCCCCAGTCCCATTTTCTCTGGCTCTAAAGCCAGTAGCTCTATAAACACACCATGCGCAATTGAGAATCTGTGCATGATTCTGATGTTTTTAGAGACAGAGTCTGGCTCTGTGGCCCAGGCTGGGGCCCGGGGACACGACTGTCATTCACTAGCAGTTTCAAAATCCTGGGCTACAATGATCCTCTCACCTCACCCTCGGGAGTGGCCAGGAAGATAGGCACCTCGACCCAAGACCTTCTGTTTGGATTTGTGCAGCAAAGGTATCTCCCTGTGTGGCCCGGACTGGCCTTGGGCTCCTGCTTTCCAGCCAACCTCCCAGTGTTGTCTCCCAGAGTGCTAGGATTCCAGACTTGGGCAACCGTGCAAGGCCTTCTGGTTCTTTTTGATGAATGATCGAGGATGGGCTCTGGGGCTCAGCCTCATCATC
>NW_007253639.1:5574-6676 GCF_000164805.1 Carlito syrichta | reverse complement strand
TCCCCTGTTGGGAGCCAGCCACAGAGGCCCACTGAGTGTTAGGGATCAGGAAGGGCCATTGACCCTGAGACCACTAGGATGCTTTCAGGAGCTATTGACCCCATTTCCTCCCCCTTTTTACTCAGCACTAACCAGATTAAGCTCCTGTGAGCTCAAAACATAAAAACTCTGAGACCGGGATGAACACAAGCTAACTTTAGAAGCTCATTGCTCCCATTCTTCCACAAACTGCAGTTTTGGTTTTCACACAACTTATAATTCAAATTCATGTCACATCTAAGAGCATTAGTATTGGTCACAGACTTCTGGGTTATGATCTTAGGATTTATTGAAGGTGCAAATAGTAGAATATAGTTTTAGAAGACAGCCATTTTGTTGAAAGAATGCGGCTGGGTTACTTGCAGGTAGCCCACTGTGAACTTTGGACTGGGCCACATTCCAAACATTCTGGGATGGGCCACTTTCGTTTGTAAGGTAAATACTTAAACTTCTATAGAATTGTTTAACTTGGCATAAATCAATCAGCTTTGGATGAAAAAGGTTTATAGAATATGCCAGTCACGGATTACGTTTTCCTTTGTTATGGGATTTTAGATTATCATATGAAAAGGGTTTAAAGGCAATCATTGATTAAATTTTCATGGATTAAGGTTTCTGGTGGGTAGGGGACGCCCCTCCCACATCTGACTTTGTGTATAAAAGACCCGTTTTAATTCCCAATAACACACATCGCTTCTGCACTAGACTGGAGTCCAGTCTCTTTCTCTGTCTCTCGCTCTCTTTCTCTCTTCTTCCCCCAATCACTGATGCCATCTCCACCTTTGGGGTACCCTGAACCCGACTGGAGCTGGTCTCAGACACTCACCCCAGGAATGGCTTGTGGGGTGACTCTTGCCACCTTGTCCTGTCTCCTGATTCGCCAGAAGGGAGCAGACCTTGTGGTGAGCGCCGAGAAGGGTGTGGAGGCTGGGCATAGGAGATCACACCTGTCATCCCGATGCCCTGGGAGGCCGATGCAAGAGGTTGGCCTGAGGCCCATGTGCGAGACCAGCCCGGACACTTTGGCGAGAACTCGTCTCTACAAAAGCCAAAAAATGGAGCC
>NW_007253639.1:0-5038 GCF_000164805.1 Carlito syrichta | reverse complement strand
CCAGGCAGGTCCATCCCACACCTTCAGCAACGTGCCCCAGAAGACCTGCCTCCACCGTCCACACTCATGTTCCCTGGCAAAGATGCATGTGAGCTCATGGAACAGACAGCCCCGAGTGAGGGCCGCCATCAGGCACAGAGCATTCAAGGCAGTCTGGCAATGCCACGGCCAGCCCAGGTTCCTGTCATCCTGTATGACACCTTTGGGCAAGAAGAGGGCTCCTTCCTCTCCTGATCTCCTCATTGTCCTCTGCCCATGCGAACATTTCCTGCAGACCCATGGATGCACGTCTTGATGCACATAGGAGGCATATTTTTTTGTCGCCAGAGTCTCTGACAGACAATCTTGGTTCCCGGGGAATTGACCTGCGGGGCTAAGGCATTCCTCCCGCCTCAGGCCCCAAACAGATGGGACTCCGGGAACCACCACACCAGACTCAATTTGGGAGAGCTGTCGGTGAGACAAGGTCTGTTCACTTCACCTGAGCTCATCTCCAACCCCTGGGCTCAGGCAGACTCCTGCCTCAACTTCACATGGGGTGGGGCAGATGGCCGTGAGCAACAGTGCATGGCCTGGGCTCGCACCTACTGTTGGAAGGGGTGATGCAAAGGAATGCCCCAGGACTGAGGCCAGTACATTCCATGCAGCCAGGACCATGGGCACCACCAGGCACCACTCCACTGTTTGTGTTCCAGTTAGTGACCTGGCCTCGCTACATTGCCAAGGCTGGTCTCCAAACCCTAATCTCCAGAAGTCCCCCACCTCAGCCTTCCAAAGCCACAGCCTGATTGCTTGCCAATCCATCTTTCAGGAACTCTAGGCCCAATCTTGGGACTCCTACCCAATTGTTCTCTGTCTGTTCACAATGATCCCAACCCCATACACAGATGGATGCTCTTCTTTTTTATCCTTTTTTCCTTTTTTTTCGTTAAGTCAGAGTCTCACTCCATTAACCAGGCTGGAGTGCCGAGGTTTGCTCACTGACCCTGCAGCCTTCGCCTGCCAGGCTCCGGTGAGGCTTTCCTTGGCCTTGTGAGGAGCCAGAATGACAGGTGTGCAACACCACACCTGGATCATTTGGGATGGAGTGTATAAACGAGGTCTCGCTGAGCTGCAGGGGCAGGTCTCAGCCAGCGGGCTCAGGCTGGGTGCTGGCCTTGGCCTCCCAAAGCACTGGGATGATGAAGCTGAACCTCCGAGCCCGGCCTTGATCCTTCATCCAAAATGAACCAGAAGGCCTGGCGTGGTGACCCACGTGTGGAATCCCAATTCTCTGGGAGCCCAAGGCGGGAGGATGACTGGAGTCCAGGAGCCCAAGGATGGCCCAGGCCACACAGGAAGAGCCCATCTCCATAGCCATCCAAACAGGGGGTCTGGCGTCGAGGTGCCCGTCATCTTAGCCACTCTGAAGCCTGAGGCAGCAGGATCAATGGAGCGCGTGATTTCAAGGCTGGCAGTGAATGACGGTTGTGTCCCCAGGCACCAACCTGGGCCACAGAGTCATACACTGTCTCCAAAAACATCAGAATTGTACAGATTCTCAACTCCGTGTGTTTTTTTTTCACAGGGAGACTGGCTTTAGAGCCAGGAAGAATGGGATTGGGGAAAGAAATGTCCACAGGTGATGGATGTGTCCCTGGACTTTATTGGTGGAATGTCCTCGTTGTCAAGTCAGGGAGGTGGACTGCCAGGGGCACATTTCTGACCTCGAAGAGGAGAGCTGGCACTAACCTGGCCAGGAAGCCTAGGGAATTCCTGCACCAATGCAGGGACAGGAACTGGGGTTGATTTTGGGACTGGAAGGTGCTGAGCTTGGTGGACCCTCCCATGTGAGGTGGGTGGGTGGAAGAACTGAAGGCAGAAGGTTTGCAGGAGAATGAATTTCTTTCTCTCTCTCTCTCTCTTTCTTTCTTTTTTCTTTCTTTCTTTTCTTTCCTCACTAGGTTGCCCAGGCTGATTTCAAACCATCCAAACTCAGGCCGTTCTCTCGGCCTGGTCTTCCCCCAATTCTGATGATCACAGGCTTTCTCTTTGGTCGACATTGTGGTCTTCCTGCCTGGTCTTGAACTATGGGTTGGAGGTGATCTGCCTGCCCTCACCCAAGGTTTTCTGGATTTTGCTTGTAGTCCAGGTGGGGGCTTGCTATGGTGTCCAGACTGGTCTTGAGATTCCAGGCTCTGGCCATCTTCCTGTCTTAGCCTCCCAAAGTGGTGAGGAGAGAGCCATGAGTTGCCTAGCTGTCCACAGCCCCCCTGAAGGTTTGAGAGTCACACCCTTCCTTTCACTGAGGTGGCCCCTGGGAATAGGGAGTGGATCTGCCCTGGGGAACAGGCAGGCAGTGGTTTGGGTGTGCCCAAAGAGACACACCCCTGTGCCATGCACTCCCCCAGTGGGGTTCGGAGAGCAACTCCAGATGCCCACTCCAGGGTCCTGGGTCATCAGAAGGGAGCTGGCCTAGCGTTTGGACCTCGAGAGGATTGTAGAGGCTGGGCACAGGGGTTCATGCCTGTCACCCAGGCACTCTGGGAGGCCAAGGTGAGAGGATGGTCTGAGCCCCCAAGTTTGAGTCTAGCCAGGGCACCTTGGTGAGACCTTGTCTCTACAAGTTGCCAAAAAAAGAGCCAAGCGTGGTGGTGCATGCCTGTCATTCCATACACTCGGGAGGCCACGGTGGAAGGATTGCTGTAGTCCCGCCAGTGGAGGTTGAACTGGCCTAGAGCAGGCCTCTGTGTTCCGGCCTGGGTGACAGACCGGGATTCCAACTCAAAATAATACCAACCATCACCACCATAAGCACAAGCTGGGCTCAGGGCCTCAGCCTGGGATCCTGGCCCTTTGGATGGCCAGGTGAGTGGATGACCTGAGGCTGTGGATTCAACAGCAGCCCGGGACACAGGGTGAGACCTCATCTCTGTCATCAAAAATAAATCCAAAGATTAGCTGGGCGTGGTGGTACACTCCTGTGGTTTCAGCCAATTGGAGTCCAAGGAGGGAGGATCACCTGAATCCAGCAGGTGGAGTCCGTGGAGGCAGTGAGCATGCCCCTGTACTCTGACTGGGGCAACAGAATGGAATTCCGACTCCAAATAATAATAATCACCACCACCACCACCACCACCACCCCTGCCACCCAGCATGAGAAGACATCCTAAGGGATGGGATAGGAAAAGGCACTTTCCAGTCTGTCACTCACAGGAGGTTTCAAAGGTAGCTACTGGTCACGTCCATCCCACCCCTTTGGCCACGCGTCCCAGAAGGCCTGTCTCCACCGTCCACACTTGTGTTCCATGGCAAAGATGCATGATAGCTCACAGAATAGATAGTCCCGAGGTACAGCAACCATCACGGCCAGCCCAGGTTCCGGTCACTCTGTCTACCACCTTCAGGTGAGGGGAAGGCTCCTTCCTCTCCTGATCTCCTCATCTTGCTCTGCTCATGCGGACCTTTCCTTGGGGAGTTGTGGACGCCCATCGTGACCCACGTGGTAGACATCTTATTTGCCACTGGAGACTAAGTCAGACGATCTGAGGTACAGTGACATGATTGTGGCTCCCGGGGTCATGACCTTCGGGGCTTAGGATGTCCTCACACCTTGGCCCATGAACAGTTGGGACTCTGGGGACAACCACCCCAGAAACGATTTTGGTGACCTTTTGCAGAGAAGATGTCTGGCCACTTCGCCTGTGGTGGTCTCTGATCCCTGGGCTCAGGCAGCCTCCCGCCGTGGACTCCCAGGGTATGGGACTGAAGGCCATGCGCCATAGTGCTTAGCCTGTACTCACACATACTGTCGGTGGGGGTGACACCTCGGCCATTCTGGAGGCTGAGGTGGGAGGATCGCCATAGCCCACAATTTTGAGGCTGGTGGTGAATGACAGTCGTGTCCCTGGGACCCAGCCTGGGCCACAGAAGCAGACACTGTCCAAAAACAAGAAAATTGTACACAGCTTCTCAACTGCGTGTGGTGTTTTCACAGGGCGACTGGCTTTAGAACCAGTAAAAATGGGATTGGGGGAAGAAATGTCCCTGAGTGAGGGATGTGTCCCTGGCCTTTCTTGGCAGAAGGTCCTTGTTGCCGAGTCAGAGTGTCTGCCTGCCTGGGGCACATTTCACAACTTGGAGAGGAGAGTCAGCAGGAACCCAGCCAGGGAGTGTGGAAACTCCCACACTAAAGCAGAGGCAACCATTTGGGGGGTATTGGGGTTGAAAGATGTTGAGCTTGGGGGGCCCTCACATGTTGGGGGGGAAGGACTGAGGGGAGAAAGTTTGCAGGAGAATGGATTTCTTTCTTTCCTTTCTTCCCTCTTTCCTTTCTTTCTTTCTTTCTTTGTTCCTTTCTTCTTTCCTCCCTCCCTCCCTCCCTTTCTCTCTCTTTCTTTCTTCCTTTCTTTCTTTTCTTCTTCCTTTCTGTCTTTCTTTTCTTTCCTCACTAGGTTGCCCAGGCTGCTCTCAAACCACCCAACTCGGGCCATCCTCATGGCCTGGGACTCCCAAGTTACTGTAATCACAGGTTTTCCATTTGATCAACATCCTGTACTTCCTTCCAGTCTTGAACTATAGACCAGAGGCAATCCTCCCTCCGAGGTTGGCCTTCACACAAGGTTTTCTATGTTTTGCTTGGGTCAAGGTGTTGTTTTGCTATGGTGTCCCGCTTTTTTCGAGTTCCCAGGCTCCAGTCATCTTCCTGTCTCGGCCTCCCCAAGTGCTGCAGATAAAGGTGTGGGTTACCTAGCTGTCCCACTTCACCAAAGGTTTGAGACTCATGCCCGCCCTCCCTTTCACTGAGGTGCCCCATGTGAGGGGCGAGCAAGGTGGGATGAAGGGTGGTTGCCCTGGCACAGACATACCCATGCGCCTGGTGCTCCCCCCATGATGGGCTCAGCTGGCAAATCCGGCCTCCTTCTTGGGAATCCCAGGCTGTTGGAGGGAACAGGCCTTGCCATGGTCCCTGAGAGTGTGTGGAGGTTGAGCATGGGGTATCATGCTTGCCATCCCAGCACTCTGCTAGGCCAAGATGAGAGGATAGCCTGAGCTCCTG
>NW_007253638.1:0-5488 GCF_000164805.1 Carlito syrichta | reverse complement strand
TCACTCTAGAGGGTTTTACTATGGTTTATCAACAGAGAAATAATCAAAATGTTCATATGTATTGCTAATTAAGAAAAACTTTTGAATACTTTCCCAACTGAGATGTTAGAGAAGCAAAGGGTGCCAACACAATGAAGGATGTGTTGGAGAAGACAGGACTGGAGGACCAAACAACAGGCATCCCAACTGGCAGTTGCAATTAGCTATGAGACTCCAACTACCCATCGGAGAGCTGGTAGGAACAAACGTGCTAACGGGGAATGGTGTCTGTTGCTATGGGTTCAGTGAGTGGGGGCACTTGAAGCACAGCTGCCACTAAATGGTCTAAACTTGAGGACATTATCCACTGCACAGACCAGACAGCCACTGGAAAGCAGGTGTACTCTCTTTTACACGGAGGAGAGAACACCAGGGCCAGAAACGGTGTCTACTGAGGAGACCAGGAAGTCTGCTAAAGTGCCCAACACTAACTCATCAGCAACCCAACAACCCCCAAGTGAATAGTAGGGCACTGGACAAATTAATTTCTTCATCAGCACAGGTGCCAGATATTTGGTCCTGGCCATCGATGTTGGAATATATAGCATTGTGTTAGTCAAAGGTTACTAAAGGTCAATTCAGAGTATAACTGTAAAGAGCTATCTGTAGAAAAGAAAAGAAATTAGAAAGCAAAGAGGAGATGTAAAGAAAGTTGTTATCATAAAAGTATGCTTTTGGTAAGAAAGGATGTAAAGGAAAGAGAACAATTATGTATAGAAAAGGATATTGTATGATAAATTTTTGTCCTATAATAAAAGGAATTGTTATTTAAAGATAAAAGGATAGGACAAAGATAAAGAGTTAAAACGTCGTAAAATGATCAAAATGCAACTCAGAGACCAGAACATGAGCCTCTTAATTGATAATCTTCAAAATAATTTTCTTCTGTATACAACATGGGGCTAGGGCCGGGGTGGGAGGGTAAGTGAAGAGAATGAAGTCAGTCAGCACCCCCCGACCCTTGCTGTCTTTGTTGATTTTATAGTACATTAAAAAGTGAGTTTTTGTTGTTGTTGTTGTTTTCCTTCTTCACAAGCTTTAAACTATCACTCTAGATAAATAGTAATTTTTATAAGGTCTGGTAATCCTGTGTTATAACATCACACTTTGGGAAACTTTAATACTTAAACTAAAAAACAAAACAAAACAAACTCTTCAGGGTTTCAATTCAGTCTCTCTAGGGTGGGGTAGAAACAAAATCTTCAGGAACCACACCTCTCCTACAGCCTGCTCCTGAACTACCTGCAAACCAGGTAAATTGTTGTTGTAAACAACATCTATTGTGAAATTGAAAAGTAGTATTTAAGATCTCAGTCACCCTCTGCAGTCTATAATCGGCTATAGTGCTTTTCAATTCCAAATTGTGAAAGACTTCACAATCTCCTTTCAGGCAGAAGGATTACTAATCTAACATAAGATAAATAATAAAGTAACAATTTTCCTCGAAATGTTGCCAATTATTTTGTTCAAGCAGGAAAAATGTTTCAACTTTCTTTAGGGAACATTTTGCTGTCAAGGCAGAAGGCCAATACCACCCCTCTTTCAGCCCCTCCCATCAGAGGCAGAAAGATGTCAATCTTCCTTCTCTCAGTGTGGCCACCTGGGCTCCACCCTCTTTAGCATATTAATCACTGTAACTATACATCAGGCTTGTTATTAAAAGCAAAAGGGACAGATTTCTCTCACCCGTGGAACTAGCTTTAAATTCTCTTGTTCACCCTTATTTCCTACAATGCAAAATGCAATCCGCCAAAATAACATTGTCAATTTTTTTCCTTCACAATTTCTCAAAGTCAAGTGCTTCTGGCAGTCCTTTGTGTGCAAATCCTGAAAATACCAACTCCACTAGCTCCTCTCCTCTCATCCCTTCATCTTACTTTAGACAGGCAGGGACATCTCTAGGCCCCGGTCAAGCAGGAAGTAGTTACAGAAGACTGACCTTCATTCTATTCCCAGTTATAAATAAGGATATCTCAAAACAATAAGAGGGAGAAGTGAAAGGACTAACAAAGCAAAAATGGGGTTCCTTTGAGAGCAGAGAGTTGCTTTATATTTCTGTTTTGCTATAACTACTGATTAGTGGTATACTTCAGTAAATCATATGTTATTCTGTAATCAGCTCTGCTAGACTTTTTCTCTGAAGTAAAGTTAATTCACCTTACCATTTAAAGTCACCGTTGAGTGAAGCTAATAAAACTATAACCTCTTCCCAGTAATCAGCATCAGGATTTTCTAATCAACATCTTGCTACAAGGATGAGTTTCTAGTTATCCTGCATGACAAACCATTTGGACATTGAGAGAAGAGAAACACACTGTCTGATGACTCCAGCCTTCCTGCAGTTATCCCATATAAAACACTTACCTAGCCAAATGCCTTTTGGTTTGAAAAATCTAAGGACATTAAAAACTAAACGTTTGTGTCTTGAAACTTGGTTTTTTCAGACCTTGGGCTACTCTCTTTACCTGTGTGATCAATTATTTGGCTGCTGCTATCCTGAATAGCTAATCGCAAAACCACCTCCGCAACCTCTGCCCACATTTCACAGGAATACTCTTGTTCCAGACATTTAAAGAAAGCCTTGTAAGCACCCAGCTCCAGTGTCAGACACTTTTTCAATGCTTGGCCTCCTTTTCAAACTTGAGGAGGTGGAACAACTTTTTTTTTCCAATTTACCTTCTAAATAACTTTTTTCTATCCTACTGCTTGCACAGTTCTTTGCAGCTTCCCCCATAACACCAGCACATCTGCCGAACAGTAACTGTTGGCCTCACTGTCTGCCTCCCTCCCTTATTTCTCTCCCACCTGTTCTTTCTCTTGTAAATTCTGACATCCCCCAAGACTTCATGGGAAAGCACCGGTCACAGATTCTCCCGTGACATGTGTATCTGCCAGATGCACATTCAACTTTGGCTAAATAAACCTCTACTAGTTGAGACACCTGCCTCAGTCACTTATAGGATAACTTCAAATTTTTTTCTTCATTTTGAAACATCCTTTATATTGCCTCAAAAGAGACACAACTCCTTTTTCTTTAGCAAAATCACATCCTCATGCCTTTTATAAACTTCTTTACCAAAAGTGCATTTTCTTTTCTTTCAGTTTTTTGTTTTTTGAGTTGGATTCTCACTGTCACCCAGGCTGGAGTGCAGTGACATGCTCATGGTCTCAGCCTGCTGGACTCAGATGATCCTTCCACCTCTGCTTTCCATGTAGCTGGAGCTACAGGAGCACGCTGGCTAATTTTGTGATTTATTGTTGAGACGAGGTCCCGCCAAGTTGACAGGGCTGGTCTTGAATCCCTGGGCTCAGGAAATCCACTCACCAAGGCCTTCCAAAGACCTGGGATTACAGGTTGAGCCACCATATCCGGCCTAGTTATTAGATTACTAATTGGAGAGTTTCCGTTGGTTTCTCTTCCCCATTTTATACTATGAATCTCTAGAATCCTGTTCTATGTTCCTAAACAATGGTTCAGTAGGCAACTGTAAAATTGTGCCCCTAGCACAGGCCTCTTCAGTAAAACAAGGTAGAAAATTTACATCTCAATGCTGCCTTGCCCAGTGTGCCCCCATGTTGTTGTCATGGTGGCCCTAATTTTGCTAGGAGTAGCTGTGGCACTAAGGACTATTCTCCTAGAAGCACAGATGTTAGAGACTTACTTTTGCAATTTGTCTCTCCGCAGAATCGAGGAAATCCCAAGAAGCACAGTATACCTAGAAAGCCCAAACCCACACTACCTATAAGAATTTGCAGCCAAGGCACCATGGGTCATGAACATTGAAAGGAAAGTATGGCAGTATTAACTGGTGGCAAGGTGGCAGTATTGCTTGATGTAAGAGTTTGAGGCCAACCTAAACGGTATAGTGAGACCCTGTCCTTACAGAAAAATTGTAAAAACAAATAGCCTGAGATGAGAGAATTGCCTGAGTCCAGAGTTTCAAGACCAACCTGGGCAACTTGGTGAGACTTTGTCTCAACAATAAATCAAAAAGTTAGCTGGGCGCTGTGGCATGCACCTGTGGTTCCAGTTACTTGGAAGGCTGAGGTAGAAGGATTGCCTGAGCCCAGCTGGTCGAGGCTGTGGTGGCCGGGAGTGTGCCACTTCACTGCAACCTGGGTGACAGAGTGAGATTCCTATTCAAAAAAGAAAAAGAAAAACTGAAATAGCCCAGTGTGGTGATCTCTGCTTGTAAGACCAGGGAGGCTGAGGTATGATAATTGTTTGAGTCTAGGGGTTCCAGGCTATAGTGAACTGTAATCATGCCATTGCACTCAGCCTGGATGACAAAGTGGTACCTTGTCTCTAAGAAAATGAAAAATAAAAATAAAAATAGAGGCTGGGTGTGGTGGCTCATGCCTATAATCCCAGTCATTTGGGAGTCCTAGACAAGAGGATTGCTTGAATCCAGGGGTTAGAGACCAGCCTGGGAAACATAGTGATGGCTCATCTCTATGACAACAACAAAAAAGTTAGCAAGGTTTGGTGACATGTGCTTGTAGTTGCAGCTAGTTGGTAGGCTCAGGCAGAAGGATTGCCTGAGCCCAGTGGTTCTAGGCTGTGGTGAGCTCTGATTTCACCAGGGTACTCTAGTCTTATGACAGAGTGAGTCCCTGACTTAAAAAAAGAAAGAAAGAAAGAAAGAAATATGAAGAAACTTCAGCAAATAAAGAACCTCCAGCACTATGTCTGCACTGAGGGCACATTTTTGGGCCTAAACCTAGGCCTCTAGAAATTCAGGTGCCTCAGCCCTCTTTAAGAGGAGCATCACCTCAACACCTCTGGTGACACATTAACCTTACATAATCTTTGGTGGATTCTTGATCGCAAAAGTAATCCACTCCAGATCATGAAACCCAAAGTGTATAATTGGTTTCAGTTTTACATATTGTACAGTGAATGGTGAATTACTAACACTATTGTTGATTATTTATTCATCACATATTTAGGAATATCTGTGCAAGGAATTTTTCTTTTTCTTAAATTATAAGGTTATGGCTAATGCGGGAAATACATAAAATTAGACAATTTTAAATGCTTTTGGGCAGCGTAATCCTTTTATAGTGAACCAAGTCAGCTTTGCATTAAACCGATTCACATCTAGATGGCAATAAACATAATAGTGACTTCTAATAGTCTAGTTTTTAATAAATTGGAAGCAGAAGTTTCACTAATTTTAACTACTGCATTGCCAATAAATTATGGTACTTTTTCTTTTTTTCAGAGAAGGAAAATAATCCTTTTGTCAACCTCTATTAGGTGTTTGATGTAAACATAGGGATATTTTCATTGGTGAAATTAGGAAAGATGAAGTTTTGTACAGACCAGTGACAGCTTAGCTCCCAGAAGGCCATAGACACTCAGTGAGCTACTTTAGTGTTTGAGGGTTGCTATGTTTACCAAGTGACATTCCATCTCTCTTGTTAACTCTACTCACACATTTGGGGA
>NW_007253637.1:6545-7465 GCF_000164805.1 Carlito syrichta | reverse complement strand
TGGATATCAAGAGAAAGACTCCCATAATGTTCTTGAGGAATTGGAACCCAAGATTCGGGTCCCTTTTCCAAAGACACACTAAAAATTTGGGGAAATAAACGACCAGATGGCTGATTAAACCTTAATAAGGGACCTTCTAGATTTATGCGATTGAAAACTCCAGGACTGGATTCCCTTTCGGTTCTCAGCAAGATTCCCTGATTTTCCTGTCCATGTCAATTCCACAACTCTGTATTTAAAAATGCAGATTCCCAGATATTTCCTAGGGACGTGGATTCAATGAATCCTGGTTACATTTTAATAATTCGTACTAAATATTTGGCAACTGCAAAACCCTCGGCCCCTTTACAAATAAAGTAGAAACGTAAATTTAAGGATTACCAAGTTCATCTTAAGACCGAAGTTACATCCAAATACGGTAAGACAATACTTTTTTTCCAGGAAACTGGCCTTAATTGTCACGAGGAACCTAAGGGACTTGTACTACCAGATACCCGCTTACAACTCTCAAGAGGACCAGATTGTTGCTGGAGTTCTGAAATGACAGATTCATAATACCCACAAGCAAAATATTTACGAAATATGAGACGAGCTCGAAGCCTTGATTCTTGTTTTGTCCGCAGCAAGAAACCCTGAGTATTTTTGGTTGTGGACTAGTGTATCACAGATTCCTTATTCTTCCTTAGTGAGGGGCCATGTAATGTCCTGTATATGAGGACTCCCTTTGCCCAGAATCGGGTTTGGAAACCCTGATTCTTGTTTTGCCTTTAGCAAGATGTCATGTAGATATTGTGAAGGAGGAACCATTTAAAAGATGTTTTTTAGTTTACCTTAGCTAGAGATCACATAGTTTCTGCATATGAGGACTGCTATTACCTATGTTCCATTTTCTAAACCCTGATTCTTGCTTAGTCCACAGC
>NW_007253637.1:0-5567 GCF_000164805.1 Carlito syrichta | reverse complement strand
TTCTAGGGCCAAATCCTTGATTACAACTAACAAGAGGACGAGAAAGATCCTGAGGATCTTCAATGACAGATTTAGCGTATCCATGGAGCAAGTAGCTCTGAAAAAGTAGGGACCCAGAAGCCTAGATTGCTGATTAAACCTTATCAAGTGGCCCTGTAGATTCTGGAAATTTAAATCTCCTAGAACCGGATTTCCTTTTAATTCTCAGTAAGATGCCCTGATTTTTCCTGTCAATTTGGATTCCAAATTCAGTATATCAAAAGAGAGATGCCAAGAAGTTTCCTTGGTTCGTGGATTCCATGATTCCTTGTTACCATTTAAAGTACGTAGTAAACATTTGGCAAGTGCAAAACCCTTGTCCCTTCTCAAAATAAAAAGAGACACGGAAGTGGAAGGATTACAGGGTTCACCTTAAGACCAGACTTACATACAAATATGGGAAGAAGATTCTTTTTGTCCAGGAATCTGGCCTTAGTTGTTCTGAGGAACCTAACGGACTTGGAGTGCCTAATACCATTGCTGGAGTCCTGAAATGACCGATTCATAATATCCGAATGCTAAATTGCTCCCAAACATTTGGGGAGCTCGATCTCTGTTTCTTGTTTGTCCCATAGCAGACAACCTGGGAAGTTTTTTGGATTGAGGACGCATACAACAACGATTCTTTATTCGTACTTAGTTGGAGGCCACAGAGTTTCCTGTATGTGAGGACTCTCTTTTCCTTGATTCCTATTTCGAAACCCTGATTCTTGTTTACCCCTTAGTAATACGCCATGTAGATTTTGTGATTGAGTAACCGTGGAAAACAGCTTTCTTATCTTTTCTTAGCAAAAGGCCATGTAGTTTCCTGTATATGAGGATTGCTAATTCCCACATTCATGCCTCGAATCCCTGATTCTTCTTTAGGGGTCATCAACATGCCCTGTAGATTTTCAGGACTGAAGACTCATATAACCCAGATTCCTTATTTTTATCAACAGCCGTGCAGTTGCCTGTATATGAGTACTCATGTTCACGGATACTGGCGTCAAAAGGTTGATTCTGGTTTAGATCTTAGGAAGACACCGTATACATTTTGGAGATTTAGAAAACATGTCAACCACATTCATTATTCTTTCTTAGGAAAAGTCAGTGCAGTTGCCTATATGAGGATTTCATTTCTCTACTTTATGCCTCAAAAACCCAAATTCATGTTTAGCCCTTAGCAAGAAACCTTGAAGTTTGATTCGGATGGAGGACACGTGTAAACCAGATTCCTTATTCTCCGTTAGCAATAGACAGTGCAGTTTCCTGTATTTGAGGACTCCCATTATCCAGATTCCTACTTCAAAAACCTGAATGGTGGTTATCACTTAGCAAGACGTTGTGTAGGTTTTTGGGATGGAGGACTCGTGTAAGCACAATTCCATATTCTTCCATAGCAACTGTTCGTTTACTTTTCTGTATATGAGTAATTCCATTAGTGAAATTCCTGTTTCATTCTCAACAAGACGCCAAGATATTTCCTTGTGCCCTAGAATTCCAGTTGCTTGGATATCAAGAGAAAGACTCCCATAAAGTTCTTAAGGAATTGGAACCCAAGAGTCGTGGTCCCTTTTCAAAAGAAACACTAAAAATGTGGCGACATAGAAGCCCAGATTGCTGATTAAACCTTATCAAGAGACTTTGTAGATTTAGGCAATTGAAACTCCAAGAACCGAATTCCCTTTCTGATCTCAGCAAGATTACCTGATTTTCCTTGTCTATGAGGATTCCAAAACTCTGTGTACAAAAATGCAGATGTCCAGATGTTTGCTGGGGGTGCAGAATCCATGAATCCTGTTTACATTTTAATAATTCGTACTAAATATTTGGCAAGTGCAAGACTCACGCCCCCTCTGCAAATAAAGTAAAAGCGGAAATTTAAGGAATACCAAGTTCATCTTAAGACCAAAATTACATCCAAATACGGCAAGATGATACTTTTTTCCGGGAATCTGGCCTTAATTGTCCCGAGGAACTTAAGGCATTTGTACAACCAGATACCCTATTACAACTCCCAAGAGGACCAGAATGTTGCTGGAGTCCTGAAATGACTGATTCATAATACCCACAAGTCAAATATCTCCAAAATATGAGACGAGCTCGAAGCCTTGATTCTTTATTATACCACAGCAAGACACCCTGATAATATTTCGGATTTTGGACTAGTGCATCACAGATTCTTATTCTTCTTTAGCGAGGGGCCGTGTAATGCCCTGTATATGGGGACTCCCTGTCCCCTGAATCCTGTTTGGAAACCCTGATTCTTGTTTTGCCATTAGCAAGATGTCATGTAGAAATTGTGATGGAGGAATAGTTTAAAAGAGGTTTCTTAGTTCTCCTTAAGTAGAGATCATGAGATTCTGCATATGAGGACTGCTATTACTTATGTTCCAGCTTCTAAATCCTGATTCTTGTTTAGCCCACAGCAGATGGTCTGTTGATATTTAGGACTGAGAACTGCTATAACCCCGATTCTTTGTCTTCCTTGGCAAGGGGCTGTGCATTTTCCTCTATATTAGTACTCTCATTGGATGCATCCTGCTTCAAAACTCTGATTCTTTTTAGCACTTTCCAAGATGCTTTGTAGAATTTTTTGATTGAGGACTCGTGTAACCCAGATTCCTTATTCTTTCTTAGCAAAAGGTCATATAGTTGCCTGTAAATACGGACTCCATTTCCCAGATTCATGCTCAAAAACACCATGATTCGTGTTGATCCCATAGCAAGATGACCTTAAGCTTTTTTGGGATTGTGGACACGAGTAATGCAGATTCCTTATTCTTTCTTATCAAAAGGCAGTGAAGTTTCCTGTATGTGAGGACTCCCATTACCCAGATTCCTACTTCAAAAACCAGATTCGTGGTTATGTCTTAGGAAGACGGCTTATATTTTTTGGGATTGAGGACTCATATAAGGAAGATTCCTTATACTTCCTTAGCAATATGACGTAGAGTTTCCAGTATATGACGACCTCCATTACCCAGCTTCCTGCTTCATTCTGCAGGATGCTGAGACAGTTCCTGGAGACTGAGAATTCCAATTTTTTTGGATATCAAGAGAAAGACGTCGATAATGTTCTTTAGGAACTGGAACCCGAGATTCCTGGTTCCCCTTCACAAGACCTCCCCAAAATGTGGAATCTTCCAAACCCAACATCCCAATTCCTACCTGCTCATCAACAAGAAATTTCTGTACTTTGAGGTCACATGAATCGTGGAATTTTGTAAAATATACCTTTGTTTCTGGGGAATGTGATTATGGTCGTAGATTTTCCCAGGAAACAAAAGAATTTGTAGGGCCAGATCCTTGATTACACCTAACAAGAGGACCAGAAAGATTCTGAGGATCTTTAATGACAGGTTTAGCATATCCAAGGAGCAACTGGCTCTGAAAATGTACGGATTCGGAAGCCCAGATTGCTGGTTAAACCTGATCAAGGGTCCCTCTAGATTCCGGAAAATGAGTACTACTAGCACCGCATTTCCTTTTTGTTCTCAGTAAGATTCCCTTATTTTTCCTGTCGATGTGTATTCGTCATTCAATATATCAAAAGACAGATGGTCAGAATTTTTCTAGCGACGTGGATTCCATGATTCCTGGTTACCATTAAAAGTACGTAGTAAACATTTGGCAAGTGCAAAGCCCTTGTCCCGTCTCAAAATAAAAAGAGACAAGGAAGTGAAGTTTTACAGGGTCCTCCTTAAGACCAGAGTTACATTCAAATATGGAAAGAAGATTATTTTTGCCTGGAATCTGGCCTTAATTGTTCCTAGGAACATAATGGACTTGGAGTGTCCAATACCCATTTACAACTTTTAAGAGGACAGAATTTTGCTGAAGTCCTCAAATGACCGATTCATAATTTCAGCATTCTAAATTGTTCTGAAACATTTGGGAGCTCGAAGCTTTGTTTCTTGTTTGTCCCATAGCAGACACCCTGGAATTTTTTGGATTGAGGACGCGTACAACAATGATTCTTTATTCGTACATAGTTGGAGGCTGTATAGTGTCCTGTATGAGAGGACTCTCTTTCCCTAGATTCCTGTTTCGAAACCCTGATTCTTTTTTAGCCCTTAATAAGACGCCTTGTAGCTTTTTTGATAGAGGAAGCATGGAAAATAGATTTTTTCCTTTTTCTTAGCAAGTGGCCATGTAGTTTCCTCTATATGAGGATTGCTATTACCCACATTCATGCCTCGAATCCCTGATGCTTCTTTAGCCGTCATCAAGATGCCCTGTAGTTTTTCAGGACTGAGGACTCATATAACCCAGATTCCTTATTTTTAGCAACAGCCTGGCAGTTGCCTGTATATGAGAGCTCCTGTTCACAGATACTGGCATTGAAAGCTTGATTCTTGTATAGATCTTAGGATGACGCCGTGTGCATTTTTGGGGATTGAGAAAATATGTCACCCGCATTCCTTATTCTTTTTTAGGAAAAGTCAGTGCAGTTGCCTGCATCTGAGGATTTCATTTCCCAGTTTATGCTTCAAAAATCCAATTCGTGCTTAGCCCTTAGCAAGAAACATTGAAGTTTTATTGGGATGGAGGACACGTGTAAACCAGATTCCTTATTCTCCTTTAGCAATAGACAGTGCAGTTTCCGGTATATGAGGACTCCATTATCTGAATGGTGTATATGAGGACTCCCACTAACCACGTGAATGGTGGTTATCTCTTAGCAAAACTGACTGTAGGTTTTTGGGATGGAGGACTCGTGTAACCAAGATTCTTTATCGTCCAAAGTAACAGGTCGTGTTGTGTTCTGTATATGAAGACTCCCATTACAGAAATTCCTGCTTCATTCTCAGCAAGACAACAAGATGTTTCCTGTTGACCTAGAATTCCAGTTGCTTGGATATCAAGAGAAAGACTCCCATAAAGTTCTTGAGGAATTGGAACCCAAGATTCCTGGTCCTTTTTCAAAAGACACACTAAAAATGTGGCGACATAGAAGCCCATATTGCTGATTAAACCAGATCAAGAGAGTTTGTAGATTTAGGCGGTTGATAACTCCAAGAACGGGATTCCCTTTTCGTTCTCAGCAAGATACCCTGATTTTCCTGTACATGAGGATTCCAAAACTCTTTATACAAAATGTAGATGCGCAGATATTTCCTAGGGACCTGAATTCCATGAATCCTGGTTACATTTTAATAATTCGTAATACATATTTAGCAACTACAAAACCCTTGGCCCCTCTCCAAATAAAGTACAAACGGAAATTTAAGGATTACCAAGTTCATCTTAAGACCAAAGTTACATCCAAATATGGCAAGATTATACTTTTTTCCGGGAAACTGACCTTAATTGTCCCGAGGAACCTATGGGACTTGTACTACCAGATACCCGATTACAACTCTCAAGAGGACCAGAATGTTGCTGGAGTCCTGAAATGACTGATTCATAATACCCACAAGCCAAGTATCTCCGAAATATGGGATGAGCTCGAAGCCATGATTACTGTTTATACCGCAGCAAGACACCCTGAGAATTTTTCGGACTGTGGACTACTGTATCACAGATTCCTTATTCATCCTTAG
>NW_007253636.1:1569-12264 GCF_000164805.1 Carlito syrichta | reverse complement strand
CCAGATTTGTTACATTCCTATAGCAATAGAGAGTACAGTTTTCTGTTTATGAGGACTACCATTATCCAGATTCCTACTCCCAAAACCTGAATGGTGCTTATCTCTTTGCAAGACGCTCTGTAGTTTTTTGGGATGTAGGACTCGTGTAAGCAAGATTCCTTATTCTTCCGTAGCAACAGGTCGTGTATTGTTCTGTATATGAGGACTCCCATTACTGAATTTCCTCCTTCATTCTCAGCAAGACGCCAAGATATCTCCTGGTGACCTAGAATTCCAGTTGCTTGGATATCAAGAGAAAGACTCCCATAAATTTCTTGAGGAAAAGGAACCTAAGATTCCTGGTCCTTTTTTAAAGACAAACTAAAAGTTTGGCGAAATAGAAGACCAGATTCCTGATTAAACATGAAAAAGTGACCTTGTAGATTTAGGCGATTGAGAACTCCAAGACTGGTTTCCCTTTGTGTTCTCACCAAGATTCCCTGATTTTCCTGTCCATGTCGATTCCAAAACTCTGTCTTTAAAAATGCAGATGCCCAGATATTTCCTAGCGACGTGGATTCCATGAATCCTGGTTACATTTTAATAATTCGTACTAAATATTTGGCAACTTCAATACCCTCGGCCACTCTACAAATAAAGTAGAAACGGAAATTAAAGGATTACCAAGTTCATCTTAAGACCAAAGTTACATCCAAATACGGTAAGATGATACTTTTTTCCAGGAAATTGGCCTTAATTGTCCCTAGGGACCTAAGGGACTTGTACTACCAGATACCCGATTACAACTCTCAAGAGGACCAGATTGTTGCTGGAGTTCTGAAATGACAGATTCATCAATACCCACAAGCCAAATATCTCCAAAATATGAGACGAGCTCGAAGCCTTGATTCTTGTTTTTTCCGCAGCAAGAAACCCTGAGAATTTTTGGTTGTGGAGTAGTGTATCACAGATTCCTTATTCTTCCTTAGTGAGGGACCATGTAATGTCCTGTATTTGAGGACTCCCTTTCCCCAGAATCCGGTTTGGAAACCCTGATTCTTGTTTTGCCATTAGCAAGATGTCATGTAGATATTGTGAAGGAGGAACCATTTAAAAGATGTTTTTTAGTTTACCTTAGCTAGAGACCACATAGTTTCTGCATATGAGGACTGCTATTACCTATGTTCCGGCTTCTAAACCCTGATTCTTGTTTAGTCCACAGTAGATGTCCAGTTGATTTTAAGGACTTAGGACTGCTATAACCCCAATTCTTTTTCTTCCTTGTCAAGGGGCTGTGTATTTTCCTGTATATTAGGATTCTCAGTAGATACATCCTGCTTCAAAACTCTGATTCTTTTTAGAACTTTCCAAGATGCTCTGTAGATTTTTGGGATAGAGGACCCGTGTAACCCAGATTCCTTATTCCTTCTTAGCAAAAGGTCATGTCGTTGCTTGTAAATAAGGACTGCATTTTCCACACTCATGCTCGAAAACACCATGATTTCTGTGTAGCCCATAGCAAGATGACCTTAAGCTTTTTTGTGATTGATGACCTGAGTAACGCAGATTCCTTATTCTTACTTTGCAATAGGCAGTGAAGTTTCCTTGATATGAGGACTCCCATTACCCAGATTCCTACTTCAAAAATCTGATTCGTGGTTACGTCTTAGGAACTCGGCCTGTAATTTTTGGGATTGAGGACTCATATAAGGAAGTTTCCTTATACTTTCTTATCAATATGACGTGTAGTTTCCTGTATATGACGACCTCCATTACCTAGCTTCCTGCTTCACTCAAGAGGATGCCGAGACAGTTCCTGGAGACCGAGAATTCCAGTCTTTTGGATATCAAGAGAAAGACGTCCATAATGTTCTTTGGGAACTGGAATACAAGATTCCGAGTTTCCCTTCGCAAGACCTTCCCAAAATGTGGAATATTCCAAACCCAAAACCCCATTTTCTACCTGCCCACCCACAATAATTTTCTCTAATTTAATGTCACCTGAATAAAGACATTTTGTACCAATATACCTTTTGATTCAGGGGAATAAGATTGTGGTCGTAGATGGTCCCAGAATACAAGAGGATTTCTAGGGACAAATCCTTGATTACAACTAAGAGGACCAGAAAGATCCTGAGGATCTTTAATGACAGATTTAGCGTATCCACGGAGCAAGTAGCTCTGAAAAAGTAAGGACCCAGAAGCCCAGATTGCGGATTAAACCTTATCAAGTGGCCCTGTTGATTCCAGAAATATAGATCTCCTAGAACCGGATTTCCTTTTAATTCTCAGAAAGATGCCCTGATTTTTCCTGTCGATTTGGATTCCAAATTCAGTATATCAAAAGAGAGATGCCAAGAAGTTTCCTTGGTTCGTGGATTCCATGATTCCTGGTTACCATTTAAAGTACGTAGTAAACATTTGACAAGTGCAAAACCCTTGTCCCTGCTCAAAATAAAAAGAGACACTGAAGGGGAAGGATTACAGGGTTCACCTTAAGACTAGACTTATATCCAAATAAGATTCTTTTTGTCCTGGAATCTGGCCTTAGTTGTTCTGAGGAACCTAACGTACTTGGAATGCCTAATACCATTTACGACTTTTAAGAGGACCAGTATGTTGCTGGAGTCCTGAAATGACCGATTCATAATATCCGAATGCTAAATTGCTCCAAAACATTTGGGGAGCTCGATCTCTGTTTCTTGTTTGTCCCATAGCAGACAACCTGGGAAGATTTTTGGGTTGAAGACGCGTACAACAGTGATTCTTTATTTGTACTTAGTTGGAGGCCACGTAGTTTCCTGTATGTGAGGACTCTCTTTTCCTTGATTCCTATTTCGAAACCCTGATTAAAGCTTACCCCTTAGTAAGACACCATGTAGATTTTGTGATTGAGGAACCGTGGAAAACAGCTTTCTTATCTTTTCTTAGCAAGAGACCATGTAGTTTCCTGTATATGAGGATTGCTAATTCCCACATTCATGCCTCGAATCCCTGATTCTTCTTTAGGGGTCTTCAACATGCCCTGTAGATTTTCAGGACTGAAGCCTCATATAACCCACATTCCTTATTTTTATCAACATCCGTGCAGTTGCCTGTATATGAGTACTCATGTTCACGGATACTGGCGTCAAAAGCTTGATTCTGGTTTAGATCTTAGGAAGACACCGTATACATTTTGGAGATTGAGAAAACATGTCAACCACATTCATTATTCTTTAGTAGGAAAAGTCAGTGCAGTTGCCTGTATATGAGGATTTCATTTCTCTACTTTATGCTTCAAAAACTCAAATTCGTGTTTAGCCCTTAGCAAGAAACCTTGAAGTTTGATTGGGATGGAGGACACATGTAAACCAGATTTCTTATTCTCCTTTTGCAATAGACAGTGCAGTTTCCTGTATTTGAGGACTCCCATTATCCAGATTCCTACTTCAAAAACATGAATGGTGGTTATCTCTTAGCAAGACGTTGTGAAGGTTTTTGGGATGGAGGACTCGTGTAAGAATGATTCCATATTCTTCCATAGCAACAGGTCCTTAATATTTCTGTATATGAGTAATCCCATTACTGAAATTCCTGTTTCATTCTCAACAAGACGCCAAGATATTTCCTTGTGCCCTAGAATTCCAGTTGCTTGAATATCAAGAGAAAGACTCCCATAAAGTTCTTGAGGAATTGGAACCCAAGAGTCGTTGTCCCTTTTCAAAAGAAACACTAAAAATGTGGCGACATAGAAACCCAGATTGCTGATTAAACCTTATCAAGAGACTTTGCAGATTTAGGCAATTGAAACTCCAAGAACCGGATTCCCTTTCTGATCTCAGTAAGATTACCTGATTTTCCTTGTCTATGAGGATTCCAAACTCTGTGTACAAAAATGCAGATGTCCAGATGTTTCCTAGGGGCGTGAAATCCATGAATGCTGTTTACATTTTAATAATTCGTTTGGTAAGTGCAAGACTCACGCCCCCTCTGCAAATAAAGTAAAAACGGAAATTTAAGGAATACCAAGTTCATCTTAAGACCAAAATTACATCCAAATACGGCAAGATGATACTTTTTTCCCGGAATCTGGCCTTAATTGTCCCGAGGAACTTAAGGCATTTGTACTACCAGATACCCTATTACAACTCTCAAGAGGACCAGAATGTTGCTGGAGTCCTGAAATGACTGATTCATAATACCCTCAAGCCAAATATCTCCGAAATATGAGACGAGCTAGAAGCCTTGATTCTTTATTATACCACAGCAAGACACCATGATAACATTTCGGATTTTGGACTAGTGTATCACAGATTCTTATTCTTCTTTAGCGAGGGGCCGTGTAATGTCCTGTATATGGGGACTCCCTTTCCCCTGAATCCTGTTTGGAAACCCTGATTCTTGTTTTGCCATTAGCAAGATGTCATGTAGAAATTGTGATGGAGGAATCGTTTAAAAGAGGTTTCTTAGTTCTCCTTAGGTAGAGATCATGAGATTCTGCATATGAGAACTGCTATTACCTATGTTCCAGCTTCTAAATCCTGATTCTTCTTTAGCCCACAGCAGATAGTCTGTTGATATTTAGGACTGAGAACTGCTGTAACCCCGATTCTTTGTCTTCCTTGGCAAGGGGCTGTGCATTTTCCTCTATATTAGGACTCTCATTGGATACATCCTGCTTCAAAACTCTGATTCTTTTTAGCACTTTCCAAGACGCTCTGTAGAATTTTTTGATTGAAGACTCGTGTAACCCAGATTCCTTATTCTTTCTTAGCAAAAGGTCATATAGTTGCCTGTAAATATGGACTCCATTTCCCAGATTCATGCTCAAAAACACCATGATTCGTGTTGATCCCGTAGCAAGATGACATGAAGTTATTTTGGGATTGAGAACACGAGTAACGCAGATTCCTTATTCTTTCTTATCAAAAGGCAGTGAAGTTTCCTGTATGTGAGGACTCCCATTACCCAGATTCCTACTTCAAAAACCGGATTCCTGGTTATGTCTTAGGAAGACGGCTTATATTTTTTGGGATTGAGGACTCATATAAGGAAGATTCCTTATACTTCCTTAGCAATATGATGTATAGTTTCCAGTATATGACGACCTCCATTACCCAGCTTCCTGTTTAATTCTGCAGGATGCTGAGACAGTTCCTGGAGACTGAGAATTCCAATTTTTTGGATGTCAAGAGAAAGACGTCGATAATGCTCTTTAGGAACTGGAACCCAAGATTCCTGGTTCCCCTTCACAAGACCTCCCCAAAATGTGGAATCTTCCAAACCCAACATCCCAATTCCTACCTGCTCACCAACAAGAAATTTCTGTACTTTGAGGTCACATGAATCGTGGAATTTTGTAAAAATATAGCTTTGTTTCTGGGGAATATGATTATGGTCTAGATTTTCCCAGGAAACAAAAGGATTTGTTGGGCCAGATCCTTGATTACACCTAACAAGAGGACCAGAAAGATTCTGACGATCTTTAATGACAGATTTAGTGTATCCACGGAGCAACTGGCTCTGAAAATGTACGGATTCGGAAGCCCAGATTGCTGATTAAACCTTATCAAGAGTCCCTCTAGATTCCGGAAAATGAGTACTCCTAGCACCGGATTTCTTTTTTGTTCTCAGTAAGATGCCCTGATTTTTCCTGTCAATGTGTATTCGACATTCAACATATCAAAAGACAGATGGTCAGAATTTTTCTAGTGACGTGGATTCCATGATTCCTGGTTACCATTAAAAGTACGTAGTAAACATTTGGCAAGTGCAAAACCCTTGTCCCGTCTCAAAATAAAAAGAGACAAGGAAGTGAAGGATTACAGGGTCCTCCTTAAGACCAGAGTTACATTCAAATATGGAAAGAAGATTCTTTTTGCCCTGGAATCTGGCCTTAATTGTTCCTAGGAACATAACGGACTTGTAGTGCCCAATACCCATTTACAACTTTTAAGAGGACAGAATTTTGCTGAAGTCCTCAAATGACTGATTCATAATTTCCGCATTCTAAATTGTTCTGAAACATTTGGGAGCTCGAAGCTCTGTTTCTTGTTTGTCCCATAGCAGACACCCTGGAATTTTTTGGATTGAGGACATGTACAACAATGATTCTTTATTCATACGTAGTTGGAGGCCGTGTAGTGTCCTGCATGAGAGGACTCTCTTTCCCTAGATTCCTGTTTTGAAACCCTGATTCTTGTTTAGCCCTTAGTAAGACGCCTTGTAGCTTTTTTGATAGAGGAAGCATGGAAAATAGATTTTTTCTTTTTTCTTAGCAAGAGGCCATGTAGTTTCCTGTATATGAGGATTGCTATTACCCACATTCATGCCTCGAATCCCTGATGCTTCTTTAGCCATCATCAAGATGCCCTGTAGTTTTTCAGGACTGGGGACTCGTACAACCCAGATTCGTTATTTTTAGCAACAGCCTGGCAGTTACCTGTATATGAGAACTCCTGTTCACAGACTGGCATTGAAAAGCTTGATTCTTGTATAGATTTAGGATGACGCCATGTACATTTTTGGGGATTGAGAAAAATATATCACCCACATTCCTTATTCTTTCTTAGGAAAAGTCAGTGCAGTTGCCTGCATCTGAGGATTTCATTTCCCAGTTTATGCTTCAAAAATCCATTTCGTGCTTAGCCCTTAGCAAGAAACACTGAAGTTTTATTGGGATGGAGGACACGTGTAAACCAGATTCCTTTTTCTCCTTTAGCAATAGACAGTGCAGTTTCCGGTATATGAGGACTCCCATTATCCTGAATGGTGTATATGAGGACTCCCACTAACCACCTGAATGGTGGTTATCTCTTAGCAAGACTGTCTGTAGGTTTTTGGGATGGAGGACTCGTGTAACCAAGATTCTTTATTCTTCCAAAGTAACAGGTCGTGTAGTGTTCTGTATATGAAGACTCCCATTACAGAAATTCCTGCTTAATTCTCAGCAAGACACCAAGATGTTTCCTGTTGACCTAGAATTCCAGTTGCTTGGATATCAAGAGAAAGACTCCCATAAAGTTCTTGAGGAATTGGAACCCAAGATTCCTGGTCCTTTTCCAAAAGACACAATAAAAATGTGGCGACATAGAAGCCCAGATTGCTGATTAAAGCAGATCAAGAGACTTTGTAGATTTAGGCAGTTGATAACTCCAAGAACCAGATTCCCTTCTCATTCTCAGCAAGATACCCTGATTTTCCTGTACATGAGGATTCCAAAACTCTTTATACAAAATGTAGATGCGCAGTTATTTCCTAGGGACGTGAATTCCATGAATCCTGGTTACATTTTAATAATTCGTAATAAATATTTAGCAACTGCAAAACCCTCGGGCTCTCTCCAAATAAAGTACAAACGGAAATTTAAGGATTACCAAGTTCATCTTAAGACCAAAGTTACATTCAAATACGGCAAGATTATACTTTTTTCCGGGAAACTGGTCTTAATTGTCCCGAGGAACCTATGGGACTTGTACTACCAGAAACCCGATTACAACTCTCAGAGGACCAGAATGTTGCTGGAGTCCTGAAATGACTGATTCATAATACCCACAAGCCAAGTATCTCCGAAATATGAGACGAGCTGGAAGCCTTGATTCTTGTTTATACCGCAGCAAGACACCCTGAGAATTTTTCGGACTGTGGACTACTGTATCTCAGATTCCTTATTCATCCTTAGCGAAGGGCCGTGTAATGTCCTGTATATGAGGATGCCCTGTCCCCAGAATCCTGTTTGGAAACCCTGATTCTTGTTTTTCCATTACCAAGATGTCATGCAGATGATCTGAGACAGGAACTGTGTAAAACAGGTTTCTTATTTCTCCTTGGCTAGAGATCGTGCATATTCTGTATGTGAGGACTGTTGTTACCTATGTTCCAGCTTCTAAACCCTGATTATTATTTAGCACAACAGATGGCCTGTTGATTTTCATGACTGATGTATGCTATAACCTCGATTTTTTTCTTCCCTGTCAAGGGGTTGTGTATTTTCCTGTATGATAGAACGCTCATTAGATACATCCTGCTTTGAAACTCTTATTCATTTTAACACTTTACAAGAAGCTTGTAGATTTTTGGGTTTGAGGACTCGTGTAACCCTGATTCCTTATTTTTTCTTAGCAAAAGGTCATGTAGTTGCCTGTAAATAAGGACTCCATTTCCCAGATTAATGCTCGAAAACACCATGATTCGTGTTTTGCCCATAGCAAGACGACCTGAATTTTGCTTGGGATTCAGGACACGAGTAACACAGATTTCTTATTCTTACATAGCAATAGACAGTGAAGTTTCCTGTATATGAGGACTCCCATTACCCAGATTACTACTTCAAAAACCTGATTCGTGGTTACGTCTTAGGAAGATGGCCTGTAGGTTTTAGGATTGAGGACTCATATAAGGAAGATTCCTCATACATCCTTAGAAATATGATGTGTAGTTTCCTGTATATGATGACTTCCATTACCCAGCTTTCTGCTGCATTCTGCAGTATGCCAGGAGAGTTCCTGGATACCGAGAATTCCTGTTTTTTGGATATCAAGAACAAGACGTCCATAATGTTCTTTGGGAACAGGAATCCAAGATTCCTTGTTCCACTACACAAGACCTTCCCATTATGTGAAATCTTCCAAAAACAACATCAAAATTCCGACCTGCCCTCCCACAAGAATTTTCTGTAATTTGAGGTCACATGAATAGAGGAATTTTGTACCAATATACCTTTTGATTCTGGAGAATATGATTATGGTCATAGATGGTCCCAGGAAACAAAAGAATTTCCATAGCCAAATCCTTGATTAGAACTAACAAGAGGACCAGAAATATCCTGAGGATTTGTAATGACTGATTTAGGGTATCCACGGAGCAAGTAGCTCTGAAAAGGTAGGGACCCAGAGGTCCATATTGCTGATTAAACCTTATCAAGAGGCCTTGCCTTCTGGAAAATGAGAACTCCTAGAACCGGATTTCCTTTTTATTCTCAGTAAGATGCCCTGATTTTTCCTGTCGATTTGGATTCCAAATTCAGTACATCAAAAGACAGATGCCCAGAAATTTCCTAGGGACGTGGATTCCATGATTCCTGTTAACCATTGAAAATACGTAGTAAACATTTGGCAAGTGCAAAATCCTTGTCCCGTCTCAAAATAAAAAGTGACACGAAAGGGGACGGATTACAGGGTTCATCTTAATACCAGAGGTACAACCAAATATGGCTAGAAGATTCTTTTTGTCCTGGAATCTGGCCTTAGTGGTTCCGAGGAAGCTAACGGACTTGTAGTGCCAAATACCCATTTAAAACTTTTAGGAGGACCAAAATGCTCCTGGAGTCCTAAAATGACCGATTTATTATATCCGCATGCTAAGTTGCTCCAAAACATTTGGGGAGCTCGAAGCTCTGTTTCTTGTTTGTCCCATACCAGACACCTTGGGAATTTTTTGGATTCGGACGCATACAACAAAGGTTCTTGATTCGTCCTTAGTTGGAGGCCGTGGAGAGTTCTGTATGTGAGGACTCTCTTTCCCTAGATTCCTGTTTCGCAACACTGATTCTTGTTTATCCCTTAGTAAGACGCCATGTGGTGTTTTTGATAGATGAACTGTGGAAAAGAGACTTCTTCTTTTTTCTTAGCAAGAGGCCATGTAGTTTCCTGCATATGAGGATTGCTATTACCGACATCCATGCCTCGAATCCTTGATTCTTCTTTACGTGTCAGGAAGATGCCCTCTAAACTTTCAGGACTGACAACTCGTGTAACCCAGATTCCTTATTTTAGCAACAGTCGTGCAGTTACCTATATATAAGTACTCCTGTTCACAGATCCAGGCGTCAAAAGCTTGATTCTTGTTTAGATCTTAGGTAGACGCCGTATACTTTTTTGGAGATTGAGAAAACATGTCAACCACATTCATTATTCTTTCTTAGGAAAAGTCAGTGCAGTTGCCTGTATATGAGGATTTCATTTCCCTAGTTTATGCTTCAAAAACCCAAATTCGTGTTTAGCCCTTAGCAAGAAACCCTGAAGTTTTACTGGGATGGAGGACACGTGTAAACCTGATCCTTTATTCTCCTTTAGCAATAGACAGTGCAGTTTCCTGTATATGAGGATTCCCATTATCCAGATTCCTACTTCCAAAACCTGAATGGTTGTTATCTCTTAGCCAGACGTTGTGTAGGTTTTTGGGATGGAGGACTCGTGTAAGCAAGATTTCATATTCTTGCTTAGCAACAGGTCGTGTAGTGTTCTGTATATGAGGACTTCCATTACTGAAATTCTTGTTTCATTCTCAGCAAGACGCCAAGATATTTCCTGGTGACCTAGAATTCCAGTTGCTTGGATATCAAGAGAAAGACTCCCATAAAGTTCTTGAGGAATTGGAACCCAAGATTTCTGGTCCCTTTTCAAAAGAAACACTAAAAATGTGGCGACAAAGAAGCCCAGATTGCTCTTTAAAACTTATCAAGAGACTTTGTAGATATAAGCAATTGAGAACTCCAAAAACCGGATTCCCTTTCTGTTCTCAGCAAGATTCCATGATTTTCCCTGTCTATGTGGATTGCAAAATTCTGTGTACAAAAATGCAGATGCCCAGATGTTTCCTAGGGACGTGGAATCCATGAATCCTGGTTACATTTTAATAATTCGTACTAAATATTGGGCAAGTGCAAAACTCTCGGCCCCTCTGCAAATAAAGTACAAAGGGAAATTTATGGATTACCAACTTCATCTTAAGGCC
>NW_007253636.1:0-827 GCF_000164805.1 Carlito syrichta | reverse complement strand
AGGTCATGTAGTTGCCTGTTAAAAAGAACTCCATTTCTCAGATTCATGCAGGCAAACACCATGATTCGTGTTTATCCCATAGCAAGATGACCTGAAGTTTTTTGGGGATTGAGGACACGAGTAACGCAGATTCCTTATTCTTTCTTAGCAATAGTCAGTGACGTTCCCTGTATGTGAGGACTCCAATTACCCAGGTTCCTACTTCAAAAACCTGATTCGTGGTTACGTCTTAGGAAGACGTCCTGTAGTTTTTGGGATTGAGGACTCATATAAGGATGATTCCTTATACTTCTGTAGCAATATGATGTACAGTTTCCTGTATATGACGACCTCCATTACCCAACTTCTTGCTTCACTCTGCAGGATGCCAAGACAGTTCCTGGAGACCGAGAATTCCAGTTTTTTGGATATCAAGAGAAAGACGTCCACAATGTTCTTTGGGAACTGGAACCCAAGATTCCTGGTTCCCCTTCAAAAGACCTCCCCAAAATGTGGAATCTTCCAAACCCAACATTCCAATTCCTACCTGCCCACCCACAAGAATTTTCTGTACTTTGAGGTTACTTGAATCGAGGAATTTTGTAAAAATTTACCTTTTTTTCTGGGGAATATGATTATGGTCGTAGATATTCCCAGGAAACAAAAGGATTTGTTGGGCCAGATCCTTTATTACAACTAACAAGATGACAAGAAATTTCCTGTGCCTCTGTAATGACAGATTTAATGTATCCACGGAGAAAGTAGCTCTGAAAAATGTAGGAACCCAGAAGCCCAGATTGATTATTAAACCTTATCAAGAGGCCCTGAATATTCTGGCTAAAGGGAAG
>NW_007253635.1:4269-5272 GCF_000164805.1 Carlito syrichta | reverse complement strand
TTAAAAAAAAATCCATACTAAGATCCATTGTTGCTAAGGTTGATGATCCCAAAAGACATTAAGAACATTGTTACTCCTGGTCATGGTGACTCATGTCTGTAATCCCAGAATTTTGTGAGGCAAAGGTGAGAGGATTGCCTGAGTCCAAGTGTTCAAGACCAGACTAGGCAAACTGACTAGACCTTATCTCTACAATAAATCAAAAAATTATCTGGGCATGGTGGTGAATGCTTATAGTTCCAGCCACTTGGAAGGCTGAGGTGGAAGGATGGCTTGAGCTCTGTAGATCAAAGCTGCAGTGGCTGTGATTGTGCCACTGTGCTCCAGCCTGAGTAACAGAATAAGACTCTGACTCGAGAAAAAAAAAGACATTGTTACTAAACTCATTTATTTAAAATGTGCTGCTACTACAAACATTGCTGTTAAACGTGTTCGTAAGTAAGAAAAATGATTGCCAAGGGCCAGTGCTGCTGAAAACATGGTCACCAAGGGCAGTGTTACTTACTAAGGGCATTGAACTTAAATGCCTTGTGGTAAAGACAATGTTCCTAAGAGTATTGTCATTAGGGAGTTCCAAGGGAATTGTCATTAAAAACATTGCAGTTTTGGAAATTAAATCTAAGGGTTTTGATGTTAAAGGTCTTGATGTTAAGACACTGTCATTGTGATAATTATTACTAAAAGCCATCCTTGCTAAGCCTGTTGATGTTAAGTACCTTATTGCAAGGCATTTTTGTAAAGTGTGTTGCTGCTAGGGTGATTTTTGCTAAAGGCACTGTTGCTAAGGGCACTGTTTCTTTTCTTTTCTTTTTTTTCTTTTTTAGTGAGAAAGCAGGATTCATTGAGAGGACAGAAAAGCTCCCACCTTGGGAGGGGACCCGAGGGGGTTGCCTAAGGCATTGTTTCCAAGTGAGTCTTTCAGAACTTGGTTGTGAAGGGACAGTGTTGCTGAGAACAGCATTTCTAAAGGTGTTAAGGCTCAATATATTCTTGCTAAAGGCAT
>NW_007253635.1:2311-3487 GCF_000164805.1 Carlito syrichta | reverse complement strand
TGTTTGTCCTAAAGTACGATGCGTGATGGTGCTGGTTTCTAAGGGTGTTGTTGTCAAGGAGTTTGTTGTTAAGGGTAATTGCTCATGAGTCTTTGGTACGATGGGTACTGCTTTTAAAATCCTTAATGTGGCCGGGCTGGGTGACTCAGCCTGTCGTCCCAGCACTTTGGGAGGCCAAAGTGAGTGGATTGCCTAAACTCATGGGTTCAAGACCAACCTGGGCAATTTGGCGAGACCTCGTCTCTACAGTAAATCAAAAAATTAGCTGGGCATAATAGCTCGTGCCTGTAGTTCTGATTACTTGAAAGACTGAGGTGGAAGGATCGCCAGAGCCCAGCAGGTCGAGAGTGCGGTGGCCCGGAGAATGCCACGGCACTCCAGTCTGGGCAACAGAATGAGACTCTAACTCAAAAAAAAAAAAAAGCGTTTATGCATTGCTCTCAAGGATGTTTTTGCTAAAGGCATTACTGATAAAAAAAAAATTGTTCCTAAGGTCATTTTTTCTAACCAAGTCAAAACTAAGATGTCCCACACCTTGAAGTTTCTGGCTCACTGTCTTTTGCCTCCCACAGTCCATAACTCTATAATTTCATTGTATGAGGCCCTTTTTGCTTCCCTAATATTGGGTCTTATTAAGCAGATGAAGTCAATAGAGCTCAGTGGGCACCTATCTGGGAACAAGAGGGGCCAGCCCAAAGTCCCAGCCCATTATAACCTTCGGATGGTTGACAGGCCTGATAGGGGCTTCAGGTTTAAACTAGAGATCTTTGAAGCCCTGGGGTTAAAAACTGGCTGAGATGCAACCTAAATGTTCTACCCTATGGGTTATTATTTATGAGGTACCTTTTTGAACGTTTTTTAACTTCACCTACTTTTTCCTTTTAATGTGTTTCAATTTTCAGCAGGACTTTAGGGGAAAGAAAAGAACTCATTTATTATTATTCTTTGTGGTAACCAGATATTAAAAATTACTTTCCAGTATGGTCACTTACCTGGATTTTCTTTAAAGAAGATAGTTTTATTTTCAATGAGAAAGAGTTAAAGTGTCCTTTTCTATTAGGGTTTTGTTTCAAACAATATTCATAAGATAATTGCTTTATTTTGTTTGTCAAATGACTAAAACATTTCTATTTTATATTTCAGTCTTGAGTACCACTGTGGTGAATTTATTGTCAG
>NW_007253635.1:0-804 GCF_000164805.1 Carlito syrichta | reverse complement strand
ACAAGTGATATTGTCCTGGTGCTCCAATCAAGGTTACTGTTTAGGGTCTGCCTGTAGGATCATTTCTGAGATCAAAAGGCAAGAAGGAAGGGAAGGGCAATGAAATTGCTGTTTACACAAGAATTTAAAAAGAAATTATTCTCATGCAAATGATTTTTAAAAAATTTCTTCACTTCCATTAAGTTCAAACAGATCTTTTAGGCCAGTTTAGGTATCACAGTTGTGATTGCTCTATCGCCCTGTTTCTGTCTGAAGCACTGGAAAAGAAAGTAATGCAGAGTGAGATTCATGTGTTCACCAGTCTCTCGTTCCTAAGAGAAGTGGCATATAACTGGTGTACAACACACTGTGCCATCTTAATGTAGAGTATAAACACATGAAACTATCACTGGAAATCAATATCTAAAATATATATTACTACAAAATATTTCTGATGCTCCTTGGCAATCCTTCTCTCCCCCTCCTATCTAACCAAGCAGTCGCTGATCTGCTTTCTATCACTAAAGATTAATTTGCATTTTCTAGCATGCTACATAAATGGAATCATCAGTGAGTGTTCTTCTTGTCTGCTTTCTTTCATTCACTATAGTTATTTAGAGTTTCATCTTACTGTAATCTATATCATTTGCTCATTCATCTTTATTGGTGATTAGTATTGCATATTATGGGTATACCACAATTATACATTCACCAGTTGATAGACATTTGGGTTGGTTTCAGTTCTTTACTGTTACAAATGAAGTGGTTATAAACATTCATGAACAAGTTTCTGTGTAAACATAAAGTATCTTTTCTCTTGGGTAA
>NW_007253634.1:0-7857 GCF_000164805.1 Carlito syrichta | reverse complement strand
TGCTCCAAAAGGCTTTCAGAATGTTCTCTGATTTCCATGGAAGGTCAGTACAAATGCCTAGATTGCTGTCATGATCTGCAAATAATGTAACATTGTGAGCTCTAACGCATACATTTTTGCTGCATGTCTCTTCAAAGAGGGACTGATATAAGCATTTTTTACACTAAGATGTCCAGATTGAATTTGTTGATATAAATAAGCATAGCATTTGCACGCTAACAGTGTGTATTAAAATGGAATCCCTTCCCATGGCCAGACTTCCTCCAGGAAGCTGAAGGCTGCAAAATAAAGTGGCTTCCATGGCTACAGTCATCTGTCTGCTTCTTTCCATGGGCACACTACAGGGTCTTTCTTAAAATGACACTTCGTGATGTGCTATACATATGCATAACTTCGTGGTGCCAAGGAACAGGAAACAACGTGAGTAGTTTTGTGAAAGGGATCATTTGATTCAAAGTTATGATGAATAAAGCCATGTTAATGAACAAAGAAAAAAAAAAAGAATCCAGAAAAGATGATGTAAGGTTAATCTGTAACCTGAAATGTTGAGTTTGATGTTGATGTTGAAAGGATGAAATGATACTCATCTTGAAGAGGGCTGAGGCATCTGAATTTCTAGAGGCCTAGACTTAGGCCCGAAAATGTGTCCTCAGTCCAGACATAGTGCTGGAGATTCTTTATTTGCTGGAGTTTCTTCATTTTTCTTTCTTTCTTTTTCTTTTTTCTTTTTTCTTTTTTTTTTTTTAGTCAGAGACGCACTCTGTCACAAGACTAGAGTTCCATGGCAAAATCAGAGTTGACCACAGCCTAGAACCCCTGTGCTCAGGCAAACTTTCTTCCTGAGCCTACAAACTAGCTGCAACTACAAGCACATGTCACCAAACCTGGCTAACTTGTTTTGTTGTTGTCATAGAGATGAGCCATCACTATGTTTCCCAGGCCAGTCTCTAACCCATGGGTTCAAGCAATCCTCTTGTCTAGGCCTCCCAAATGACTGGGATTATAGGCATGAGCCACCACACCCAGCCTCTATTTTTATTTTTATTTTTTATTTTCTTAGAGACAAGGTATCACTTTGTTACCCAGGCTGAGTGTAATGGCATGATCACAGTTCACTATAGCCTGGAACCCCTTGGCTCAAACAATTATCATACCTCAGCCTCCCTGGTCTTACAAACAAAGGTCACCACACTGGGCTATTTCATTTTTTTTACAAGGAATCTCACTCTGTCACCCAGGTTGCAGTGCAGTGGCACACTCCCGATCACCACAGCCTGGACCAGCTGGACTCAGGGGATCCTTCTACCTCAGCCTTCCAAGTAACTGGAACTACAGGTGTGTGACACAATGCCCAGCTAACATTTTGATTTATTGTAGAGACAAAGTCTCACCAAGTTGCCCGGGTTGGTCTCTAACCTCCGGACTCAGGCAATTCTCTCATCTCAGGCTATTTCTGTTTAAAATTTTTTTGTAAGGACAGGGTCTCACTATACTGTTTAGGTTGGCCTCTAACTCTTACATCAAGCAATACTGCCACCTTGCCACCAGTCATACTACCATACTTTCCTTTCAATGTTCATGACCCTCCATGCCTTGGCTGCAAGTTCTGATAGGTAGTGTGGGTTTGGGCTTTCTAGGTGTACTGTGCTTCTTGGGATTTCCTCAATTCTGCAGAAAGACAAATTGCAAAAGCAAGTCTCTAAACATCTGTGCTTCTAGGCGAATGGTCCTTAGTGCCCCAGCTACTCCTAGCAAAAGTAGAGCCACCATGACAGCAACATGGGGGCACACCAGGCAAGGCAGCACTGAGATGCAAATTTTCTACCTTGTTTTACCTAAGAGTCCTCTGCTAGGGGCACAATTTTACAGTTGCCTACTGAACCATTGTTTAGAAACATAGAACAGGATTCAAGAGATTCATAGTATAAGGTGGAGAAGAGAAATCAAATGAAGCTATCCAATTAGGAATCTAATAACTAGACCGAGCATGGTGGCTCAACCTGTAATCCCAGCTCTTTGGAAGGCCAAAGTGAGAGGATTGTCTGTGCCCAGGAATTCAGGACCAGCCTCGGCAACTTTGTGAGACCTCGTCTCTACAAAAAATCACAAAATTAGCCAGTGGCATGCTCCTGTAACTCCAGCTACATGGAAGGCAGAGGTCGAAGGATCACCTGAGTCCAGCAGGTTGAGGTTGCAGTGGCCATGAGCATGCCACCGCACTCCAGCCTGGGTGACACTGAGACTCCAACTCAAAAAACAAAAAAAAGGAAAGAAAAGAAAATGCACTTTTGGTAAAGAAGGTTATAAAAGACATGAGGATGTGGTTTTGCTGAAGGAAAAGGAGTTGTGTCTCGTTTTGAGGCAATATAAAGGTTGTTTCAAAATGAAGAAAAAAATTGAAGTTATCCCATTAATGACTGAGGCAGGTGTCTCTACCAGTAGAAGTTTATTTAGCCAAAGTTGAATATGCACCTGGTAGATACACATGTCACGGTAGGATCTGTGACCTGTGCTTTCCCATGAAGTCTTGGGAGATGTCAGAATTTACAAGAGAAAGAACGGGTGGGGGAGAAATAAGGGAGGGAGGCAGACAGTGAGGCCAACAGTTACTGTTCGGCAGATGTGCTGGTGTTACGGGAAAGCTGCAAAGAACTGTCCAAGCAGTAGGATAGAAAAAAGTTATTTAGAAGGTAAATTAGAAAAGAAAAAAAGTTTGATCCACCTCTTCAAGATTGAAAAGGAGGCCAAACATTGAGGAAGTGTCTGGCACTGGAGCTGGGTGCTTACAAGGCTTTCTTTAAAAGTCTGCAACAGGAGTATTCCTGTGAAATGTAACAGTGTGGGCAAGGGTTGCAGTGGTGGTTTTGCGATAAGCTGTTCAGGAAAGCAGCAGCCAAATAATTGATCACATAGGTAAAGAGAGCAGCCAAGGTCTGAAAAAACAAAGTTTCAAGACACAAACGTTAAGTTGTAAATGTCCTTAGATTTACAAAACAAAAAGGCATTTGGCTAGGTCAGTGTTTTATATGGGATAACTGCAGGAAGGCTGGAGTTATCAGACAGTGTGTTTCTCTTCTCTCAGTGTCCAAATGGTTTGTCATGCAGGATAACAAGAAACTCATCCTTAGAGCAAGATGTTAATTATAAAATCCTGATGCTGATTACTGGGAAGAGGTTGTAGTTTTATTAGTTTCACTCAACGGTGACTTTAAATGATAAGATGAATTAACTTTACTTCAGAGAAAAAGTCTAGCAGAGCTGATTACAGAATAACATATGATTTACTGAAGTATACCACTAATCAGTAGTTATAGCAAAACAGAAATATAAAGCAGCTCTCCACTCTCAAAGTAACCTCATTTTTGCTTTGTTAGTCCTTTCATTTCTCCCTCTTATTGTTTTGAGATATCCTTATTTATAACTGGGAATAGAATGAAGGCCAGTCTTCTGTAACTACTTCCTGCTTGACCGAGGCCTAGAGATGTCCCTGCCTGTCTAAACGAAGAGGATGGGATGAGAGGAGAGGAGTTAATGGAGTTCGTATTTTCAGGATTTGCACACAAAGGACTGCACAGAAGCACTTGACTTTGAGAAATTGTGAAGGAAAAAAATTGACAATGTTATTTTGGCAGGTTGGATTTTGCATTGTAGGAAATAAGGATGAACAAGAGAATTCGAAACTAGTTCCACGGGTGATAGAAAACTGTCCCTTTGGCTTTTAATAATAAGCCTGATGTATAGCTACAGTGATTCTTACGCTAAAGAGGGTGGAGCTCAGGTAGCCACACTGAGAGAGGGAAGATTGACATCTCTCTGCCTCTGATGGGAGGGGCTGGAGGAGGGGTGGTAATGGCCTTCTGTCTTGACAGCAAAATGTTCCCTGAAGAAAGTTGAAACATTTTTCCTGCTTGAACCAAAACAACTGGTAACATTTCAAGTAAAAATGTTACTTTGTTATTTATCTTATGTTACATTAGTAATCCTTATGCCTGGAAGGAGATTGTAAAGTCTTTAGCAATTTGGAACTTAAAAGCACTGTAACTGATTATAGACTGTGGAGGGTGACTGAGATCTTAAATACTAGTTTTAGATTTCACAATAAATGTTGTTTACAAAAACAATTTATTTGGTTTGCAGGCAGTTCAGGAGGAGGCTGTGGGGGAGGTGTGGTTCCTGAAGATTTTGATTCTACCCCACCCTAGAGATACTGAATTGGGACCCTGAAGAGTTTAAGTTTTGTTTTTGTTTTTAGTTTAAGTATTAAAATTTCCCAAAGTGTGATGTTATAACACAGGATTATAAGACCCTATAAAAGTTACTATTTATCTAGAGTGATAGCTCAAAGCTCTTGAAGAAGTAAAACAACAGCAACAAAAAACTCACTTTTTAATAGACTATAAAATCAACAAAGTCAGCGCGGGTGGGGGGTGCTGACTGACTTCATTCTCTTCACTCACCATCCCACCCCCACCTCAGCCCCATGTTATACATAGAAGAAAATTATTTTGAAGATTGTCAATTAAGAGACTCATGTTCTGGTCTCTGAGTAGCATTTTGATCATTTTACAACATGTTTTAACTCTTTATCTTTGTCCTATACTTTTTTCTTTAAATACAAGTCCTTTTATTATAGGACAAAAATTTGTCATACAATATCCTTTCCTATACATAATTGCTCTCTTTCCTTTACGTCCTTTCTTACCAAAAACATACTTTTATAATAACAACTTTCTTTACATCTCTCCTTTGCTTTCTAATTTCTTTCCTTTTCTACAGATAGCTTTTTACAGTTATACTCTGAATTAACCTTTAGTAACCTTTGAATAATACAAGGCTATATATTCCAACATCGATGGCCAGGACCAAATAGCTGGCACCTGTGCTGACAAACTAATTAATTTGTCCAGCACCCTACTATTCACTTGGGGCTTGTTGGGTTGCTGATGAGCTAGTGCTGGACACTTTAGCAGACTTCCTGGTCTCCTCAGGAGCCACCATTTCTGACCCTGGTGTTCTCTCCTCCCTTTAAAAGAGAGTACATAAGCCGGGCTTGGTGGCTCAGTCTGTAATCCCCCACCTTTGGGAGGCTGAAGTGAGTGGATTGCCTGAGCCCGCGGGTTCAAGACACGCCTGGGCAGGGAGACCTCATCTCTACAATAAATCAAAAAATCAGCCGGGTATGGTAGTGCATGCCTGTAATTCCGGCTACTTGGAAGGCTGAGACGGAAGGATCACTGGAGCCCAACAGGTCGAGGCTGTGGTGGCCGGGAGTGGCCACTGCACTCCAGTCTGGGTGACAGAGTGAGACTCCAACTCAAATTAAAAAAAAGAGAGGGAGACGGGGCAAGATGGCGACGGCATAGGTGAACTGGTGAGATTCTCTGAACATGAGTTCCCAAAAAGGCTATCACTTCGCTACCCCCATCCCCCAGCCCACCACCAACTGCGCTGGGGGCAGGCCCGGGAACTTCAGTCACACGCAAGGTCAGATATTGTGCCCCCGCCCCACTGCTGCCGTTCTACTCGTGTGTGGAAGTCTCCGGTCCCAGCCCCCTCCAGATCCCTCCCCGGCTGCATTGTCTCCAGCCCGGGCACCCGGCATCAAGCCGCCGGTCACACAGGGAGGCTCTGGGCACCCGCCCCTCAGAGACGCTGGTTCCATTTCTGGCTGAAGTCCTCTGTTGGGTCCCAGTGCCACTCTTGCTGTCTAGAGCCTGCCCTTTGGAACTTTGGAGCTCTGGAACTCCGGGTCCACCCTGGCTGAGGCACTCAGCGTGAGACCCCAAATCAGAGGACCCAGACAAGCGGAGAAAAACAGATCTGCTTAAACTGCCTTGCCATTCTCCAGGAAGAGACTTCCTTGCCCTGCCCACCTAGCAACAAACTTTACCTCATTTCCTATGCCAGGTATTGCAGCGTGCGGGGAAGTTTTGGGTCCCTGCTCCCTCCAGCTCTCTCCCCGGCCCGGCACCCGGCACCGCAGGTCGCACAGGGAGGCTCTGCGCGCCCGCCCCTCAGAGACACCGGTTCCATTACTGGGTGAATACTCTGTAGGGACCCAGTGCCACTCTCGTCATTTACAGCCTGCCTTTTGGAACTTTGGAGCTCTGGAACTCCGGGTCCACCCTGGCTGAGGCACACAGCGTGAGACCCCAACCCAGAGGACCCAGACAAGCGGAGAAAAACAGACCTGCTTAAACTGCCTTGCCATTCTCCAGGCAGAGACTCCCATTGCCCCGCCCACCTAGCAACAAACTTAACTCAGCTCCTAAGGCAACAGTGTGAAACAGGAGACAAAGCCCCATCCCTATGCTGCAACGAAAAACAAAAGGGAGAGGCTGGAATCGGAGATCACAGAAGTGACTCTAGTCTGATCGCTTATTTTGACCTATGATTTTATCATTGAAACTGTTGGTCTAGATTACGTTTGGTGTTTACCTTCTGACTTATACTGTTTCTTGATTTTTTTGGCCTGTCTCTGTTTAGCTATCAGTATTCTTTAGGGAATCTTTCTTACCTGTCTTTTTTCACTTCTTCCCAGCCCTGTGTCTCTCTCTCACCTGATAGTTGGTATGTATATCTGTTTTCCCTCTTGCACTTCTCCCTTTCGCTTATTTTGACTTATGATTTTATCATTGTAACTGTTAGTTTAGATCACGTCTGTTGTTGACCTTCTGACTTACACTGTCTCTCGAATTTTATTGACCTGTGTCTGTGTAGCTATCAGTACTCCTTAGGCAATCTTTCTTACGTGTCTTTCTTCACTTCTTCCTGATCCTGTGACTGTTTTTCACCTGATAGCTGGTATGTATATCTGTTATCCCTCTCGCACTTCTCTCTTTCGCTCATTTTGACTTATGATTTTATCATTGTAACTGTTGGTTTAGATCACGTTTGTTGTTTACCTTCTGACTTACACTGTTTCTCGATTTTATTGCCCTGTCTCTGTGTTGCTTCAGTACTCTTTAGTACTATGTAGCTATCAGTACTCTTTCTTACGTGTCTTTCTTCACCTCTTCCCAGCCCTGTGTCTCGTTCTCACCTGATAGATGGTATGTATATCTGTTTTCCCTCTCGTGCTTCTCTCTTTCTAACTCCCTATTGACCCCCCCTTCCTCCATTATTTTCCTCTTCTATATGCCCCCTTTTTTAAATCTAGGGACCAAGACTGCAAACTGCTGAATAGACAGACTGTAAAGCAGAGGGAAAAGTGAACAAAACCAGAAGACCCTCATAAGGAAGAACAGGTCATTGCAGAAGAGAAATAAAAGCAACCCCACCTTCCCTCAAAAACAGAATTGAAGAGGGGGAGGGAAAGGGGTAAAGGGATAAAAATCTACAGAAATGAAGAAAAACCAAAAGAAGAGTATGGGTCTCTCCCAGACGCCTGGGAGAGCAGACACTGAGAAAATTGACTTGGAATACAAACAATGAAAAGTCCCCAGAATGAAGGGTCTCAAAATGCAAATGTAGATATCAAAACAATAATGGAGAGACTAAAAAGAATTGAGGAGACACAAGAAGAAACTAGGAAGGAGCTGATATCTGAGATAACAGTAATAAAGAATACTGTGAATGAAATAAATAACAAATTGATAAGCATGGAAAGCAGAATTACCCAAGCAGAAGAAAGAATCTCAGAGCTTGAGGAGCAAAATATAGAAATAACCCAAACTCTTAAAAACACAGAAAATAAGCTAAAAAAGACAGAACAAAACCTTCAAGAGATGAGTGACTACCTCAAGAGGCCTAACCTAAGAATAATCGGACTCCCTGAGGTAGAAAGAGAAACAGAGACCACATTGGAACAAACTTTCCACGAGATCATTCAAGAAAATTTCCCTCATCTAATCAGTG